>NC_056729.1:311816850-311891850 GCF_019279795.1 Protopterus annectens
ATGCCTGGATGGCTGCCTGGGTGGCTGGATGGCTGGCTTGGTTTTTCTTTTTTTTTTGTTTGTTTTATTTTGGACTGTCTCTCTGTCTCTCTGTCTCTCTGTCTCTCTCTCTCTCTCTCTCCAGTTGCTGCAATGATATTATTGCATGTGTGGACTGGCAGTACAGGCTGCTTTTGTAGGTATCTGCACATGTGCATGTGATGGCCTCTGCACCAATTGGTGGCCAGCATTTACTAATTGCATGCAGCCTGCTGTGTGGTAATTGCAGTTCTCACTGTGATTTCAGGACACTGCTATAAAATGTTAGTTTAGGTAGGCATAGGCCTTTCAGTTTTGCAAGGTGGGGACCATGCTGGTTTGCTGTGGACACTGTTGTGTCAGTCAGAAGGTTGGTATGTCTCTCATATCTAAGGCTGTGTTGTAGCCACTGAAATGCATGTTGTACTGAAACCTGACTGTTGCTTTTTCCAGTTCACTCTTCTCAGTGTGTATGTTAACTCACACCTGCTAATGCTAACACTGTTTACATGGGAGTATGTACTTTCCTGTGGGAGTTGTGGATTAACTGGTATACAACAGTAGTTCTTGCAATGTGTTGCTATGGCTTCACTATTTTCCCTTTACATTCACTCCTTGAAGGCCTGATATTTGTCTTTACTGGAATGTGTTGCTATGGCTTTCCTATTTTCCATTTACATTCACTCCTTGTAATGCATGATATATTTCTTTCAGCAGTAAGTTCTTATATGTTTGCTGTGGCTTGGTGGCACTGCATAAAGTCTGGTGAGCCCAAGGTCTGGGGTTTGACACTTACAAGGGTATTTTATTTTGCTGCTGAGCAGTACTAGGACCTTGTATTTTATACTAGCAATTATGAATATCAGGCACATGCAGTGCTTGTAAACTGCTATACTGTCATTAGTTTGTTAGATGGCTACATCCTTTGATATTTCTGTGTTGTACTCCTACATGAGAGTGTGCTTGCGGGAGTACTTCTACAGCTATTCACAGAGCATGTAACAGCAGACAGGCTGATATGCCTGTGTATTTATGACACTTGCAGGCCTCAGATACTCCCAGGTATATATTTGACCAGCCTCAGGGAAAGGTACATATCAGTGGGATACACCTGTGATATATTTCAGATATTCTGCAGTTGTGACTGTGGGGTATTTTGAACATATCTATTACTACACCATTTCTGACATGCAAGTAGTGTCTACTTTAACTTACTGACAGTCACCATTACGTGGGATACCCCACCTTTCTGCCTACTGTTATTACATTTCACAGGGCGTCAGTGGGGCACAAGTAACATTTTTTTTTTGCAAATCAGGGACATCCCTGTAAATCAGTCACAGTTGGGAAGTCTGGCCTCATACCTATTCAAATATGGCAGTGTTTATCCTGCTCTGATACTGTGTGGGGTTTGTAAGGTGCTACTGTAACATTATTACCTCCTAGCATGGCTGTTTCTCTTATCACACTAATGTAATGCAATTCCACAAGAATTGCCAGTAAGGATTCAGGGAACAAGCTTTGTGTAATGGCCTTCCTATATTCCCTTTACATTCACTCCTTGTATTTCATGATATATTTCTTTCAGCACCAAGTTCTTGTATATCTGCCATGGCTTAGTGGTAATTCATGCAAACTAGTGTTTACAAGGTCCGGGGTTCGAGATTGACAGGGGTATTTTATTTTGCTGATGAGCAGACTACAGGCCTTGTCATACAGAGTGACTAAAGCACTTTTAAGCAGTTGTAAGTGGGTTTGCACTGGTTTGTGCGATGCTTACACATGCACACACTTAGCTGAGCGCACGCTCGCTTAGATAAGCGCACACAAGCGCACACCCGCTGACTACTGCTTAAAAGTGCTTACTCCTGCTAACACCCACGCTAATTTCTTTTAAAAAAAAGAAAATGGGAAGATAGGAAAGTGGTGAAAAAGGGGGCACAAAGAGGGTAGGACAGTAGGAAAACAAGCTCGGGATGTGCAGGAAGGATGTAGGGAAGGCCCATAGCTGCCCATTTCTTTATCAGCAACAGCTGTGCATATGTGTGAAATTTGGTGTGAAATTTGAAACCTTCCATCCCTGAGAGAGGAGTGAGGACAACAAAATATGTTGTACTGCCAATTAGAATTATCAGTTTACATGTCCAGTGGACACGTGTGCGAATTGGGCAGCTATGTATGGGGCGTAATTTTTTTGTGGGAACAGAGTGCCCTTTTTTATTTTTTTTTCAGGTGAGAGTGGAATGTGAGGTACAGGAAGTAGGTATATTTGGGGAAGTAGGTTGGGGAGGTTAACAGACAAGACAAACAAGACACATACAGGGGCGGAGTATGACACATGTGGGGGGTAAACACAAATGACGGGGACGGTAGTTTGAATATCGCAAGCCCATGAGCCCACAGATGGCAACAGTGGAACTGAAAATCCCCACCCATAGGCAGTTACCACTGCGCCTTCACAGCCCAGGCCGGGGCTGTGCTGGGGGCTGGATAGGATGGGCACGCACACCCGTGAGTTGTGCCACCCTCGCCTCAAGCTGGCATAGGGGATCATTCACAGAACGCCTGATCTCACTACGTACTACAGACCGGTCCCTATGGAGCGTGAGTGGAGGCTCTCCTCCGGCCACGCTTGCAGAGGGGGGACGAGGCCCATCCCCTGCAGCACTTCCACCCGAAGGTGGCACAGGGCCACCGGAGGAGGAGGTCCCAGCCTGGGCACTGGTGCCAGGTGCACTCACCAGCTGAGGTGGGAGAGGTGGGTCCGCTTGAACCCGCCTTCCCTGTTGTCCTATGTTTAGCAGTAGTTTATGGCATTTTGGGTTAGTAACAAACAACACCGTTCAAAATTAGTTGTAACAGCATGCATTAGTATTCACATTAACCAAACACCCATGAATTCCGAACATTGAGCAGCAAGCATAACACATGCATATTTAGAACAACAGTGCACATTCCAACAGCATGCAGGATTGATTGGTGGCAACAGGCCATCAGATTTGGATATGTGAACGGGGCACATGCATCAACATACATGCAGATATGTATGAACCAACAGGACAAATGTCCATGGGAATTAATTGTGAATACACATACCCGGTTTGGTGTGGGATGGCATCATTTGTGAAAATAGGGTAAGGTGGAGAAATTTTACATTAACAACTAAAACTACTTATACATATACTGTACATTCCTAGTAGATGCAGATATATATCCCCTACATGTATTAGTACAGTTTCCTGTATGTAACCTTAGGAATGTTGGTGATGGGGATGTTACTGCTACATTAATATACATTCCATTTTTATTCATATATGTTCATATCTGGCTGTGTTCAGGTACAGCATCCTGCTACATTTGATTTATATGAGTCTAGACAACTGTGGATGTTCAGCATTTCACCCATACTATTTCCATAATGCAAGGGTACAGCAACATATCCAATTTGTGGGACGGACACAGTCCATGTTCTGTATTTTATTTAACACATTTCACTCTTTGGTTGTGGCTGTCTCATTCATTTCATTATGTTGTGACTGCAGTATACCTTTATTCCAGACTTATTACAGCTTCTTGGTAGCTTCAAACTGTCTTTCTCACACTCTCTCAATTATTTTATATTTACATTTCAGAATGGTACTTAATTTTAGGCTTTATTAACATTTATTACTGGTTTACAACAACCCTTTCCAGCTGACTCACTTATTTCATATGGCAGAATTTACAAGGATGTATTTGACACTTGTCTATCCTTTGTTGATTGATTACCACTCATTTTCTGGCTGCAGCAGTTATCTGATATTACAATACAGGTGGAAACTCTATTTGAGACTTGTTTAAGCTTTATTACTGGATTGCATTTCACTCTTTTCCAGGCTGCATCACTTATCTAATCTTACAATAATAGCTGAATATTTCTTCTAGGCTTATTTGACCTTTATTAGTGGGTTACAACACTGAACTCTTTTACAATCTGTCTCACTTATATTCTATAACAATACCAGCTAAATAATTACTAACCTGCCTGGTGGCGCAACCTCAGCAGCCTATCAGCATAGGCTAGCTGATTCGCGGAATGAACACCTGCAGCTGCAATATAAAGGAAGTAATATTGGAACATACGTTTCCATACTATAGGCTAGGATAGCATTTCTTACATACTTAATTACATAAATACTTACTCAGTAGTGGGGCATTGGGCATTTGACAGGCCTCCTGGATCCAATGGTTCAGTTGGTCCTCCTTCCGTCACTTCAGGTCCGCAAGGTGGTGATGGACCTGTTCACGAGTCCTCGGAATGCCTGTGGCACTGGTGAGATCATATGCCAACCGGTTCCATGCCTCTGCCTTGTGCGCACCCTAGTGAACCTGGCCCTGCATGAGTTGTGCTTCATGATCATGGACTAGGAGCCAAACCATATATTTTGACTCCTCAACACCCCACCTTTGTGCTCTAAAGTGACTTCCCTCTCCTGCACCTGCCATCCTGACTGCAAATGGGTACCACAATCAGTTATGCTCTGTATTCCCGCGTATGGGGCTTATATATGCTGGTTTTCCCACACTTACCTGTGATTGGCCATTTTGGATATTTATCACCTTAAAAAAAACTGCTTTGTCATGCTTCTATTTCCATTCATTCCTATATATATGCTAATACTGCAATTCTCAGTACAACTGCCATGGCTTAGAGGTTCAGTACTTTGACTATCGTGCACAGTATCCCAGGTTCGTCCCTGGGCATTGCTTTTTTTATTTTACTACTGTCTAGACAGGCTAGGAGGTGTGTCTGTGTAAAGGCGGCTTTGATACAGCTAGCCCACTGTTGCCCAATGGTAAGCTGGTTGGCGCGCTGCGCAGCTCCGCGCAAATGGCTTATGATGGGTAACGCATTATTTAGCTATAAGCACTCATATTATGCTGGGTGAAGTGCTGCTGAACTATAGGCACAAATTTTAAGCATGTTAAAGCACTGCTGAACTCGAGGCACTCATATTAAACCCGTTAAACCGCTGCTCACCTGCGGGCACTCATATTAAGCTTGTTAAAGTGCTGCTTACCTACGGGCACCCATATTCAGCTTGCTAAAGCCTTGCTAAGATATGGGCAATTATGATCCTTTTTTTATATTTTATTATGCCAGTTTTCTTCAAAAATACATGGCCCATTTCATTACATTTTACTTAAATTATAGTTTTTTATATATATATATATATATATATATATATATATATATATATATATATATATATATGTGTCAGGGGATTGTTTCATGCTTATTTAAATAAAAATGGAAAATGATGTTGTGGGGGCTCGAACCATGACTACCTCCTCTTTGGCCAACGTCTCTACCGCTATGCTATTGCTACTTGGCTTAATTTGCATATTTAGATCTTATAGGCTTTTCAATGTCTGCTAACTGTGGGTGAGCGGGGGGCATACACGCGCAAGCGAGTGCAACTACGGGCAAACATTTTGGAAATTATAAAAAAAAAAAATTAAACTGCTATTTTTACGTTTTACATTACAGTTGGGTTTATAGTCTGTGAGGACATGTGTGGTGTTGTGTTACTTGACATTTCCGCAGACTCGCTCGTGGGTGTTTACTTTCAGGACTCTGACTCTTCTGGGGGCGTGTCCCTTTGCAGAACTCGTCATTTGGACATGCCCCTACTTTCCTACACAGACCGTGTTAGCCTAGGGTATGATTCAGCATGCCCTCATGAATATGCATGGCATGCTGACATCATACCATTAGAAATGCAGCCTCTGTGTAAGACATATTAACTCTTACATGGAGGTTTTGTGAATCCGGCCCATGGTTTTTTGAAACCAGTCTTAAAATTAAGAGCTGCTAAACTTTGATTCTTATTATTGCTGTAAAACTTTTGGCCAGTAGATGTCACTGTTTCATTAAGATCTCTGGACAGCAGGCTTTTACAGATTTTCTATTGTTTTATCAGTATTTTTTATATGAAAGTTTTAAATGTTTTTTAATGTTTTTAATGTTTTTAAATGTATTTAATGTGAATTTACATCCCATATCTAGCTAAAGTATTACTTATTATTTTTGCACTTGTACTGAATGGTAGTTCTATTCAGACAGGATCTGCATGCATTGTTTCCTATGACACCTTTTAAACATTTTAGTTTGTTAATATGTCTTTAATTGTGGATTGTCTACGTAATGGATCTATTAAAGACTATATATAAAGGACTCATTTTTGTTGGTATGCTCATCTGATGAAGTTGCTGACGAAAACGCTGTGGTCCAGTTTAAGGCGTTTTGTTGTTTTTTTGTGTGTTCATTAAAGTTGGTTTGCTACCTGGTGAACCCTGCAGTGCCTTATTTTTTGGTTATTTGTTTGTATTTGGGCACTTATTTCCATTCTTTTCGTTTAATAATTACATCACAACCAATAAGCGCCTATCCTAACTACGTTGTTTTCTCAGATGGTTCTTTACATAAAATCTGCATGCGATCACACTATCCTTCCTAGCCATTGTTTTCAGTATTCTTTACTAACATACAGATACTGTGCTCCTTGAATCCTCTGCTTCAAGTTACCAAAGCTTTTTAATATAAGAACGATACAAGCAAGTGGTGAAAATATGTCCCAACACTTTGCTGATAATCTGTTGCTTTATCAAGGCACTTCTACATTTCATCAGCTTCAAAAGATGACAACACAAGTACCACAGAAATACTGCTAGAGTGCACGGTTAAAAATATTTTGGTTAGCAGTCAGGCATGCCGAGACCAGAGATCACATGCCCAATCACAGATAAATGTACATAAAGTACAAGCAAAAGGCTGCATCTGCTACAACAGGCTAAACCGGCTCAGTCCAATGTTCTTAGATATTTATCTCCTGGTTAGCTGCTCTCCTCCTGTGTAACCTATAACCTTTAGCATGGCCACAAAATAAACAACAAACTAATAAGCTTAGTAACTAAGCTTATTAGTTCATGGTTTATTTTGTGGCTAAGCTTATTAGTTTGCGGTGCCCCTGTGAGGTAGCTGCAACTCCCCAGGGCACCTCGGTGCACACTTTGGGAACCCTAGATATAGAGTATTATGTTCATAAAATAGCAGGGAGTATTCTAAGAACTAAACTACCATGAGAATGGAAAAAAAAAGATTCTGACGATAAGGATGACTGTGGTTAGAGATACAGATATTAGGCAAGAGGGGGATGGAATTTATTGGAGAAAACTGGCAAAGGAACCAAGGTATTTGGAGCAAATAACTAGAAAGGGAAAGGTAATAGAATGGGAAGATGCCAAATATTTATTTGGACTGCAGGTTAGAGATTGTCTTCCCTATCAAGGATTGATATCAAAGTATAGGCAAAGAGAAAGAAATGGTGGAGGTCCTAAAGGAAAGACCAGCACTGGTAGAGTTTTTAATAGAATCTGGAACAGAAGCTGTCATTAAAAAAGGAATAATTAGAAGAAAATATAAAATATTGGATGATAATAATAGGAATCAATCAGAGGAGCTTAAAAATGATTGGTAGGAGAGAATGGATAAGCAATCCACAAAGAGACAATGGGGGGTATATGCATATCTCCGAAATATGCAACAAAGATTACAAGATTTAGGATCTTTGCCTGGAAGTGTTTACACAGGTATTTTTATACTCCAAGTAGACTACAAAAAAATTTCCTCAGGGGAACAGCAAATGTTGGAAGTACAACAGGCTAGAAAGAGGTGGCTGGGAACATATTTTTGGGGAGTGTAATGAACTGGCCGACTTTAGGGATTGCCTGCAAACTGCTCTGTTGGAGATGCTGGGTGAGCGGATTCGATTGACTGGGGAGATGTTTTTGAGCTATAATACAGAATCGGAATTGCTTAGACATAGTAAAGCCTTGATTAGTCTAATTATAGTGTCCGCCAAAAAAGCAATTACTAGAAAATGGAAATTAAGGTCTAGACCAACTTTACTCGAAGTAGTGAGTATAGAGACAGAGATAAAATGACTGTAATTAAGATCTTTAGAAAAGGGACGCAGCAAACTACATAGAAAAACATGGGAATTGTGGGAAAAATATATCCAGAGAAGGAATGAGGTTTAAGAGGCAGGATCTGAATGAGCCATATAATGCTTTACTGACAATGACTGTCTAGATTATAAGTGATGTATAATGTTTGCAACTGCAGTTGTTTCAATGGTGTCTGCGATGTATAATGTTTGCAACTAAAGTGGTGTCAATGTTTTTTCATTTATATAAATGTAAGATTGCCTATGCGATACATGATAATTTAATAAAGACGAAGAAGGAAAGACAGATATTTCATTGTTGAAGTCCAGAGCTTCAAATTACTAATAAGTCTTTGATTCCAAAGAAAGCACCAGAGGTTTGTGTCTCACAGGAACAAATGCTTCTTTGTAATGCACAGACAAATGTTCACAGGAAGGTATGCAATGATCTTCTAAAACAAAGATATTGAAGGATGTTATCCTTCAGAGAAATCTGTCTGCCACACAGAAACACTTGATGGTGATCTTTTCCAGAGACATTTTTAGCCTCAGAAAGAATTCCAAAAATATCAGTCAAAAATGTGAAAGGTAATAACTGACACTAAAGTGCAATTCAGTATAAAGATAACAGCAAGAAAAGCAAACAAAAAATATGAGAAATATTCTGATGTATGAATCAATGAACCAATCACATATACGCACTAGGATCTTCTTTACACACAAGATGTTTAACATAGATCATGGTATGATCCACCAATTCATTCAGGAAGCACTGGACAACCTTTCAGCATACATACATCAGAAGAGAAGAACCAGTCAGTCAAGTGCATGCTTTTTTATAGGTAATTACTGAAATTAGCTTTAGACAATTAATTTACATAATGTATCAAAGTAACTAAATAAATCCCGCCTCAGTATGAGATTGTCACCGGCCACTCTCCATAATCTTTTACCAGTGCAACTGGTGTTACTGGACACTGTCGTTACTTAGTCTTGAAAGCATGTGGTAACAATGAACTAGGGGGCTTATTCTATTTTCAAATAATAAAAAGGCACAGATGGTTAGACAAATGAACTGTGAGAATATCCAAGAATAGTGGTCAGAAGAAATTACTCTCTAAGACAATACTGAATCAATTCTGGAGTAAAAGAAATATAAAGAGCCAAATGGTGTAATAACTATTAGATTTGATTTCTACCTGCTTACCAGGGGAATCTTTACTTGAGAAAATTATTGTCTAGTTGTCACCAAAGAATAATATGCCAGCAACAAAGGCATTAACAATTGAGAACTGTATGGGCGCCTTTAATATTATCTCTCAGTTGAAGGAAGAAGCAATTAAAGAAACCTACAGAGTAAGAAGCCTGTCATTTGCTGGTTATATATCTTGAGGATCTAGCAAGAGATATAACAAATTAAAAATGCAGACAACAATAACTTAGGATGATCATTCCAATCCTTAGAACAAAGAGAACAGTTGAAAAATCTGTATCCAAGTATCAAAGTCTGGATGAAGTACAGCGTTCTTGTTGGATAGGTAGCATTCCTGAAGGATTAACATTTCTAGAGAGACAAATTTAGCATATCTCAGAATTATTTCCATTTGGCAGGCTATGAAGGCCACTGATGTTGTAAAAGACTGATTTAAAATCCGATTGTAAAGTAATAAAACATCATTAAGGATGTTATCCTTCAGAGAAATCTGTCTGCACACAGGAACACGTGATAATGATCTTTTCCAGAGACATTTTCAGCCTCTGAAAGAATTCCAAAAATATCACAATCATTAATAATTTACATCCCAAGATCTCTGATGGGAAAACCTCTTCCTGTAAAATGGGCTTAGACACTCCTAAGGGTAAGATGCAGTACGATGCTGTATAGGGTTGTAGGTGAAAGGTTATAACAAGAGACAACTGAAGTTCATGTGAGCACACAGAACTCAGGAAACAACACATGCTAGAACTGAACAGCAAACAGGACTTCTCACAAGCCTCAGAAAACTATTAAATTATATACAAAATGAAATTAAAATACTTAGCAAAACTGCAGAACATGTTTACAAGGCAAATTATGTCACTACTTCTTTCAGCCAAAGATCTTAGATTAAAGAGCTCCAAAGAATTCTGTGCATGAACAGAACATCTCTGATCACATTAGAAGACTATTTAGATCACCCCTAACAATAGAGAAATGATGCAATCTGCATATACAGAGGCTCTACAGTGGCAATGTTATAGTGGCTTAGATGACCCAATGATTAGTAGGATATATGTTACCAGGACATCTGGAGACAGTTAGATAGATAGATAGATAGATAGATAGATAGATAGATAGATAGATAGATAGATAGATAGATAGATTAGACAGATACAGGAAGGAAGAAGGAGAAATTAGGGGAAAAGGTGAGCTTGAAGATTCATACTCTTTCAAACACCAACAGAATTCAACTAAACTATTTGAAGCCTCCATAGCTAAAAAGGGAACATAATTTATTCAAAAATAAAATAGCCACTAAATGATGAATATTTGTCTAAGATTGTCCTAGGAGTTCTATTAATGAGCATATATTAATGTCTGCCACCAGAAAACACTGTCATGTTGCCATGCTCCAACAAGCCAATCCACTGAAAGGAATTTCCACTTATTTGCATTCATCAGTGCTCTAATGGTTCTTTCTGCTGACTATCAAGATGTGCATGGGTAACAAAAAATAACTAGCAAATAATAATAATAATAATAATAATAATAATAATGGCCAGCAATGGCCACAGACTGGGCACTCTACCCTTCAAGTGAAAAAGGTACTTCTCATCATTCTGATAGTCTGATAAGATTAACTGTGAAATACTTCTGTCCTAATGCACACAGGAGGAAATTAATGACAGAAAGCTAGTAACCTAATGTGAAACCCAGGTGTAGTAAGAAATGAGATGGGAAGAATTACAGGTCAAGACATAAAGAAATGAAAAAAAAGGGGTCGAAATCAGTGTAGGTATTCGAATTAAATGCTTTTTGAGTGCAGCGGGAATCTGAATCTACCCAGTAGAAAGAAAATGCAAGACACCTTCGGACTTATGGAGAAAATTAAAAATGCACATGTTATAGGATAATCAAGTATAAATATCTGTAAATCAATTAAGGGCAGTTAAACTGTAACCCAGTGTTGAGTGGTTACACTGTTGGTTTATTGAACATTGTTTTAGCACTAACATGTTATCTATAGCAGTTTTAGAATTTATTTATATTGTTTTAGAAATAATTTAGATTAAGCTATATATTTCTTGCATTCCTATTAATGTATGTTAATCATGGCATGTGCCTTTAAGAAAAGAAAATAGTTTTTTAACCACTTTTAATTTTCTCACTGTTCATTGGTTGTATAATTAATTTATTTTCTATTTAAATTTACATTTATATGGTATGGACAGGTATGAAGTCCTTATTAGCAGGGACAAAAGTGTTTAACTCATTTTTATGTTTTGTGTTAGTAAAATCTTTTTGAACTTTAGAGCTCTCGACTAACTCCAGTCCTGTTATTTGGTTATTGGGTATTGTTTTAGAGCTGTTTGGTGGATATCTGCTACAAGTTATCTATTATGAAAATGCATTTTTTGTACCACACAACATTCTAGTCCCTCGTTTCCATTTTTCACGTGGTTATTGAAGGTCTTATTATTGCCACCTGCTTGGTATGGTACGTTTTACCTCAAATAAAGCTTTGTTATTTTGATTGTACTAGTAGGCATTTATCAAATGGATTTAATGTTAGCGTTGTTAGGTTTAGCAAAGCTGCACAGTGGATATCATTGTTGATGCACAACAAGAGGTTCCCAGATTTGATTCTTGGCTGGGGTGCCTTCTGTGTGGAGTCTGCATGTCCTCCCTGTGTTCGCTTGGATTTCCTCCAGATGCTCTAGTTTTCTCCCACATTACAAAGACATGCAGTAAGTGGACTGGAAACTCTAAATTGGCCATAGGTGTGAGTGTGTGTGCGAGTATGTGGTGTGGAAGAACTACCGCAATGCTAGCAACACAGCAATCTAAACATGGCTCTAGATGATTGTCTCTGTTGAAGTGACATCGCAACCCCATGAGAGAAATAGGGGTTGTGGATGGATGGATGGATGGATGGATGGATGGATGGATGGATGGATGGATGGATTTATGGAAGGTCAGTCCTACTAGGCTTATGACCTATTTTCAGGGGATACTTGAGATGCTAATTGTACTGAACAAGGGAAACTTCATCAGGATAGTAGGATAATTCTCATATTCATCTGAAGGAGGTGCTTGTTAGATTTTATGAATATTAGT
The DNA here is from genome assembly GCF_019279795.1 of Protopterus annectens. Classification (NCBI taxonomy): domain Eukaryota; kingdom Metazoa; phylum Chordata; order Ceratodontiformes; family Protopteridae; genus Protopterus; species Protopterus annectens. The sequence goes on from NC_056729.1 coordinate 311,829,175, forward strand.
CTGAAATTAATTATGTTGTAAATATGCTGAAAGAAAAGGCTTGCTTAAATGCAGAAACAGAGTTTAGTAATATGTGATCAGCAGTCATACTAAATGACCATGGCTTGGAAAAGGAATCTGCTGAATGGACATTTTCCCTTACAGACTTAAAAACAGGATGTATGCAAGAGCAAAAATACAAAATCTGCTTTTAAAGAATGGACATGTTTCCCTTACAGACTTAAAAACAGGATGTATGCAAGAGCAAAAATGTAAAATCTGCTTTTAAAGAATGGACAATGACACTGTGACAATGTGTTTTCTCAAAAATATGTTTTTCTGCATGAAAAACAGGATATGGCACAAGAACAGATGTTTTATACAAAGATCCAAATAAAATACAGGATGTTCACACTGTCAGAAAAGCTGATCTCTGACAATGTGTTTTCTTAAAAATATGTTTTTCTGCATGGAAAACAGGATATGCTTATCAGCATTGGCACAAGAACATATGCTCCTATACACAGATCCAAATAGAATACAGGACAATGTGTTTCCTCAAAAATATGCTTTTCTACATGAACATCAGGACACTGTTACAGGATATTCACACTGTCAGAAAAGCTGGTCTCTTACAAGACATTGTTAAACAAGGAAGCTTAGTATTGTTTCTACAGGATAAGCAATTCTCCAAAAATAGAATACCAAGAGGACTAAAACTGTATATAAAGAGCTGTATAAATCCAGTTATGTTAGAGGTATGATAGGGACTCATGTGTCCTAAGGTAAATGTTATATCTCTCACATCATCGTACTATATGAGAAGTAAAGTTGGAACAGTACTTTTAAGCTGCAACGTTTGTCCAGTTTGATTTATTATAAAAGTTATTGGTTACTGCTCTTAAAGACAAGTGCTGCAAAGTATATTCTCTCATCAGTGTATATTCTGCAAGTTTCTGTATGCAACAGATTGTGAATGCAAATATAACCAGACTTTGAATTTTAGCAGAATCCAGCCAGCAAGACTGAGTGTCTTAAGAACACTTCAAATCCATCACACCAAGCAGTAAGCAGAGCCATGTAATTTTTTCAATGGCAAGCTAGCCTGCATTTGAACCTACAATCTGCATTCAAACACAGGAGGAGTGATGGTAAGCCCTGCAGAGGGTCACTTCAGTTAAATTGCAGTAACTAACATTTGTACGTATGTGTAAATCCTAAACAGAAGTATTCCAGTTTATGCAGCTTGCAGTAGTAAAGTTTTTTTAGACTTCTACAATCCAGAGTGAGACTAGTTCAAGAAATTCGCAGTGCCATAAATTCTTCAAGAAAAGGTGAATGTCCACTAGCACAGTAGTCCGCTGCCTGTTGTGCTTCACCAGCTTCTCAAGTGACTCTGAAAAATTTCTAGCCATCTGCAATAACAGCTTGATCACCTGTTTTTCTTGCTAACTAGTAAGACTTTTTTCTGTGTCACATATTTAGTGTGGATGATGTTAACAGTTTGTATATTCTTAAGAGAGTTTGTATATTCTTAAGATAGTTTATTCATAGACAGTTTTGTATATTAGACAGTATGGATATTATTTATAATTTATGCAGGAGTAAACCAAACTTTAGTAAATTGCTATGTTGGTATACACAGCACATTAGTAAATGTAAAACCTTATTAGGGCAGGTTGATAGTAAGGCATTATGCAAATGTATTACAATATTTGACTGGTATCTCAAAGAAAACCATGTGGAATATGACACATGTTTATTGTGTGCTTCAACAAAAACTGCATTTTGTGTATTATGCCATAAAATAATATTGCATCATATTGCTAAAAAATAGACTGTAAAGACAGATCTGAAGAATTAACTAAGGGTAAAGTGTTTCCATTACATTCTGATGTTGAACAGTTATGTCCTGTCACCACATGTGAGTCAAATCAGTTACTGATAGAACCCCTAGTACATTTTGTTACAAAGGAATGTAGTAAACTTCTAAAATACAGACACAATGAGTTCAGGAAGCTTAGACAAGTTATACATACATCTTTTCAAAAGTGCTTAGGAGTTTCAGATTCAGCAGAACAGGCTCCTGAGACATATCAAGCAGACTATAAGGAAATTCTTCAACAGCAGTTGCAGGATAAAGAAAATAAATTAGCTGAACTGACAAAGACTGGGAACTTCCTGCATACACAGCTAATCTGTGCAAAAGAAATATATTTTATAATATGTTTATGTTTTGAAAATGGTTAAGCATACATGGTAGGATGGTAGGGGTGAATCATTCTTAAATGTTTTACTTTCATTTAGTTAAAGCAAGACATCTATCAGTACTACAGTAAAGTAAAGCATATGACTGCCATTCTTAGCACAGTCAAAAGGTAAACAAAACTGTTCTAGTGTATAAAAATTAAATGAAAATAGTTAATAGGAGTAAAGATTTAAAGTCACAAGACTGACATGCTTGTATAAAGATATACAGATACAAGACAGGCATGCATGTATGTTCTTTTCATCTAAAATACATCTGTTACAATACACAAGAATAACAGGCAGACAACAGCAAATACAAATAATGTAAATATAAGCATGTGTTAATTAAGCTAATATCTATTTTGTTTTTTTTTTTACAATTTGTTTATAATTGTATTGTAACACCAAACAGTTAAAGTTCTGAATTTTAAAAAGAAAATCACAGATGGTATTATTCAAACAGTTTTTGTAAAATTAATGGCAGGACAGTTAAATAGATAAATAAATAAAAAAAATACTGAAATCCATGTAAGGTAATTGTAAAATAATGTCTATGTTGTATAAATGCATAGTTATGTAAATCACAATCACATTAAAGGAGAAATGCCAAAATAATTTATAGTTTATAGAGTATGAAATATGAGCTCAGACCTTCCTAGACTGAATGAATAGTTAGAGGAAATGTTGAAAAGATAAGATAAACAACAAGACTGATTGCCAGGCAAGTAGCTTGAGTTTTTCTAAAGCATCATTGTTATTAAAACATACTTGTTAAAATGTTTACAAGCAACACTATTTAGTAATTGTCATAAAATGCCACAATTGTGCATAGATGTCACTGATAATTTATTTGCAAGTAAATGTTAAAAGGAAAAAAAAAAAAAAACCTCAGTTGCATCAAGTACAGCCATCAAATGGGCTATAGTATATATAGAGTTCAAATCAATTGTGCAGGAGGGTATAAATACCTACTAGAGGTAATATACAGTGAAAGCCTTATTTAGTAACCTAATAAAATAAATGTATAACCAAAGTATTGGGCTGACATACATTCTATTCTCACAGCATAGGGCAGGTAAACAGTGCTGAAGTACTACAGGGGGAGGGGTACTTTCTCAGTTTTACACTGACTGTATAAGGGGGAAGGGCACTTTCTCAGTTTTACACTGACTGTATAAGCAGTACTGCACAAGGGTCTGAAATAAAGCTACAGAAAAAATAAACAACAAGGGTCTGAAATAAAGCTACAGAAAAAATAAACAACAAGGGTCTGAAATAAAGCTACAGAAAAAATAAACAACAAGGGTCTGAAATAAAGCTACAGAAAAAAAGAAACAACAAGGGTCTGAAATAAAGCTACAGAAAAAATAAACAACAAGGGTCTGAAATAAAGCTACAGAAAAAATAAACAAGGGTCTAAAATAAAGCTAGAGGAAAAAATATCTCATTCCTTCTTGATAATACTCTTTTATGAGAGGAAAAAACAGGTATTAGTGTATTAGAAATACTGGTAAATTGGATTAAACCTGACAGGATAAGATATTTTACAAGTTGTTAATAGCTATCATAATGGTTATTATTGTATTGTTTAGTATAGCTGTATTTACAACCTGTTAAACTGTAAAGCTATACAAGAGATAGTTTAAAAAACAAGACATGGCTTAAAATTGATTACAGCTATACAAGAGAGAATAAAGATATGCAAAATGCATAAATGTTTCTAATAGCAAGAATGGTCACTATTTCAATATGTTTTTGACAAAACAATGTTGGTATAAAAAGCATGCACATTTTAATTGCTGAGTATGTAGTTTAAAATAACAGGACATGTGCATTTGGTATAAATTCCACTAGATATTTCTAAAGAGACATAAACATTTTCCAAGATTTTGCTCAATATTAATGTTATTAAATTTGTAAGATTAGACTAAATGTACTTTATAGTCTTTGCATATACAAATGCAGAAGAATTCAATACAAATGATAGTCTTTGTATGTACAAATGCAGAATTCAGTACAAATGAAATTAATGTCTAGTAATGAATATGTGTGAAAAAAAAACATATTTAAAAAACAATGGGTCCAAGATACCTACTAGACTGAAATGCATAAATAGCAAACAGTCTGTGTAAATACATACTGTACAGGATACATCGTAATAAGTTCAAATGTAATCTGTCAAGTTGTAATATCATTGGTTTTACCCCAGTAAAATAATTGCTTTCAAATATTTATTATCTAAGCCCAGTTCAGTACTTTACCAAGATGTTAATGAGCAGTTCGAAGACATGATCACAATCTTATGGTTAAAATGACATTGAAACTGTATATTTTCAGAAGTGTATAAATGCTTGCAGAAGCACATGGTTCTAATCTCTTATAGTTAATTCAACAGTTGCAAAGAGTTAATGAAACAGTTCTAAGTCATAAATGAAATTCTATGATTGCAAAAGAATAAATTGATCAAGTTAAACTAAAAAGCAGACACAGCTCATAACTGATAAAATATTTTCACAGAATGGTCTGCAAAAGAAAAAAAATGTTAAATACATTCAGTTTTGGTAGTAATATTTAATATCATTGTATTAACTATGTAAAATTGCATTTTGATTTGTTGTATCAAACTAAAGGTTTGTTTCTTGTGTTTTCTATATAAAATGTTTTGAGTATGTTTAAAAACAGAGGCAATTGTTAGATTTTATGAATATTAGTCTGAAATTAATTATGTTGTAAATATGCTGAAAGAAAAGGCTTGCTTAAATGCAGAAACAGAGTTTAGTAATATGTGATCATCAGTCATACTAAATGACCATGGCTTGGAAAAGGAATCTGCTGAATGGACATTTTTCCCTTACAGACTTAAAAACAGGATGTATGCAAGAGCAAAAATACAAAATCTGCTTTTAAAGAATGGACATTTTTCCCTTACAGACTTAAAAACAGGATGTATGCAAGAGCAAAAATGCAAAATCTGCTTTTAAAGAATGGACAATGACACTGTGACAATGTGTTTTCTCAAAAATATGTTTTTCTGCATGAAAAACAGGATATGGCACAAGTACTTTTTATCATCTGTACTATATGAGAAGTAAAGTTGGAACAGTACTTTTAAGCTGTAACGTTTGTCCAGTTTGATTTATTATAAAAGTTATTGGTTACTGCTCTTAAAGACAAGTGCTGCAAAGTATATTCTCTCATCAGTGTATATTCTGCAAGTTTCTGTATGCAACAGACTGTGAATGCAAATATAACCAGACTTTGAATTTTAGCAGAATCCAGCCAGCAAGACTGAGTGTCTTAAGAACACTTCAAATCCATCACACCAAGCAGTAAGCAGCTCCATGTAATTTTTTCAGTGCTGGAGAGTACTTTCTGCCAGAGGTATGGAGGAGATGACTCAAAGTGGTTCAGGCCATTGAATCTAAGGGATGAGAACATGATGGTGTATAGAGAAGAAACTGAAACTGTTTTAGATATATCTATTGCTACAATTTTCAGTGGTGAGCTTACTGTGCCTGATATCATGACTGAAGATTTGCCTGGTTATGTGGAGACTTATGGTAGCAAACCTGAATTGCAGGGATTCAATTCATAGATTTATTGAGTTGTCAAGGCAGAGTCAGTCCATGGACCATGATCATCTTGAGAAAATCATCCTCATAGGGCACTTCTTGCCTTCAGGAGTAGAAATTAAGTGAGGCCGGGGATGAAGTTTTAGGGACCCCTCCAATTAACAAGGATTGCCTTGAAGGAAGTTAAGGCATCATTCTGTTTTATATGTAACAAGGCTTTTTTAAAGATGAAGGAAGTGCTGACTAATAAACTCTATCTGTCCAGCATGTCTAGTTGTTTTTGTTGATGGAGATGCAAGCCTTTAATTCAAGTGTTTGTGATGCCATTTGTTTTATGAAGGTGCAGGAGATCAATGAGGGTTGGATACTTAGCAGCACAAAAAGCTAGACATAACTCATCATGCAGGAACATATAACATGGAAAATACAGGGAGAGTGCTTTAAATTTCTTTGTAGAGGAGTGTTTAGTCATGTGATCTTTTTAGTTTGGAACAGTTAGTTAGGAACCTCTGGTATTTTTTCTAGCTGCGTGATATGTTTTGATATAGACATACTAAAAGGGGCATTATATTCTATTATACCATGACCCCCCCCCAAAACATGCACGCTGATTGGCCAGCGTGCCCATTGTAAATCGAGTTATACTAATGGAAAAAGGTCCGTCGGACTTTTTCCTTAGTATAACTCGTTTTTTAAAACACTGTCTCGCTATGTTAAATGGGTTTAACATAGCGAGACAGCTTTAAAATAAGCAACGGAGACAGCTTTAAAATAAGCAATGGAGATCTCCGTTGCTTATTTTAAAGCTGTCTCGCTATGTTAAACCCATTTAACATAGCGAGACAGTTTTAAAAAGCAACGGAGAAAGCAAGATCTCCGTTGCTTTTTATAGTTTCGCTATGTTAAATGAGTTTAACATAGCGAGACAGTTTTAAAATAAGCAACGGACATCTCCTGTTATTTTAATGTCTCATATGTTAAACTCATTTAACATAGCAAAACACTAAAAAGCAACGGAGATCTTGCATTCTGTGCTTTTGCCAACTCTGGTGTACTGCGCAGGCGCAGTACATCAGAACTTCCGCGGATGCCAGACATCTGTGGAAGGGCAGTAAACAGGCATTATTATGCCATTATTTAAGAAAAGTAACAGTTTCTTTCAAATAATGTCATAATAATAACCACTTCTGGTGTGGGTAATGCTAAATTTACCCACGGTTGGTTTGTTTGGTCCCTCGGGCTTCGCCCTCGGGACCAAACCACGCCAACCGTGGGTAAATTTAGCATTACCCACACCCAGGCGTGGGTTATTGCTATATAATTGGTCTGACCAGGTCAAAGTACTGATGAATAAAAATTTCTTCTGTCATACATGAGAGACCTTTAGATATATATTGGGTTAGATGGAAGGATTTCTTAACTATTAATTTTACATGTAGGTCAATGGATAGGTGGGTGTCTATGAAGATGCTGAAATCTCTTGACAGTTTTGTCAGGCTAGAATATGGTGCTATTTATACTGTGATGTGTGTTTAAGGCTTGTTTACAAAAAGTAAGAATGTTGCATTTCTTTGCATTTAAGTCTGTTTCTAATACCCCATTGATTTTATGGTTTAATTTTTCTTTTAGTAAAACAGCATTGCAAATCTGAGTGAAAAGCACCAAACTTAATGCATTCAACAAATTTAGCTAGTCATATGTATCCATTATTGGGTTGGTAAATGTCAAACAGATGGTACCTGAGTACTGTACTGGTGTAACAAAGGCAGTGGGGTATGCAAATGAGCAAAATTTACTGAATCAGAAAATGGGAGACCATTCTCTGACTGCACCTAACCATGTAGAAGCTATAAGGCAGTGGTGTAAGCAGAAGAAGTGGCTGACATGAAAAGGTGGTGTGTCATGCTTGGTGTAAGCACATTGGAACTCCATGGCTCCCAATTTTGCTTAGCTAAGCAGAGCTAAGCAAGGGTGAGTGTCTGAGGCTATATTTACCTAGTCCATGAAATGGGGAGTGGTTTCACATCCAGGGGAGGGCCATTTCTGCTTTAAAGTGTTTATCTTAGCTAAACGGGTTTGGACGATGTGCAACAGATCTTAAACACACACACACACAAAAAGGCTGGAAATAGCAGAACTGTTTACATTTGGGCAGCAGGTTTGCATATTATGCCATGGGGCTTAAAAGTGGTGGAAATGGGAAGAAAAAAAAACAGGAAATAGCAGAATAATAGCAATCATGTACTAATAATATAGCTGGCAGGTGGAATGTATCATAGTCAGCCAATCATACAGGCAGCATCTGCAGCACAACAGTATAAACTATGCAAACACCTTCCATTCTGTTTTTTTCCCACTAACTCTGCACCATTGGTGTACACACTCGGGGGAATTTTAACAGACAAAATGTTAGGGGCAGCCGTCACTTTGATACATCAGTATGTGCAGGAGGCTGAGAGCAGTGATAATGCTGGCAACCAGCCCAGACTGAGGAGGAGGAGAAAAGTATTTAGACCCAGGGTAACCTAGCAGGGGCTACATGATCTGGAGACAGTAGAGTGCTACAGGGTGGACAGGGACATACTTCAGCAACCCATCAAGCTGTGCTGGCCTCACCTCAGACCCAGAGACAACAGAGGGGAAGCCATCCCAGTGGATACCAAGGTATGTGTAGACAAGAATACTAGCTACAGGTACATTCCAAAGACCTACTGGAGACATCATGGAGGTCTCACAGGCATATGCATACAGGGTACTCGACCAGTTCCTGGATGCCATGCTATCACATGCTGGTGAGCACATTTACTTCCCCAGCACCTCTGAGGAGAGGACCAGCAATATGCGCCTCTTCCACCATGTAGCAGACTACCTAGAGTTTCTGGGTGCCATAGACTGCACGCACATCCACATCAAAGCACCACCCAGTGAACAGGGTAGGGTCTACTTAAACCACAAGGGCTTTCACTCCATCAACTGCCAGGTTGTGTGCAATGCCCAGGGCATTATCATTAATGTGTGTGGTGGCAGCACTGGAAGCTATCACGACTCCCCACATCTGGCATTCCTCACAGCTGTACTAGGGATTTGCCAGTGGCCATCTGGTGGGGAATGCTGGCTATGCATTTGAGCCATGGATGATGACTCCCATCAGAAATGTCAGAAATGCACACACACCCATTAAGAACACAATAATGAGGCACATGCACAAACCAGGATAATTATAGAGCATGTGTTTGGAATGCTCACGTCATGGTTCTGCTGCATTGACATATCTGGTGGAACCTTGCAGTACTCTCCAGCCACATGTGCACACATGTCCATAGTATGTGCCATGCTACACAATATGATCCTATGGAAACAGCTGCAGCAGGAACAGTACAGGGAAGGGACACACAGCCCCCCATCATTGCCAAGGCCCCCACAAGCACAGAGGAACTCGGTGGAGGAACCCCCTGAGCCAGCTCCTGTAAGCAGACAGAGGCATGCCCAGTATGCCTTGGCCTTGGCAAAAAGGCAATGCATAGCATATACACACTGACACTGTAGACACCCAGGGACTGACACCTCTCTCTGACTTGCATACACAGTAAAATGGATGCCACACACATCACACTACCTGTACCTTACCACGTATAGGCAGTGTACTGCGTGCATATGACATAGGCAGCCCTCAAGCACCATCTTCACAACTGCTGCAGGCACAAGGTAAGTCAGTCTTCTTAACAATAAATGAATGGATTAGTATGTTCTGGTAGCACATATATGGTATTGCTGCATGCATGCAAGGGAATGGGATGGCCAACTGGGATAGCAGCAGACTACAGACAGCTATGTGGGACACCAGGAAATGTTTGCCCAATACTGGCCTCCCCACACTATGCAATATTACCCAAGATGACAAATTCCACTGCAGTATAAGTGGAGGGGGCGAACTAACTGGGAGACATAGGTCACAGGCATGGATGTCAGTGTGGGGGTCCCATATTCACCCACTCAGACTCACCCAGCAAATCAGCTGTAGAAAACTATAAAGAAGTGTCTGGCAAAGGCCCACAAATGGCAACAATGATGAAAAAACCCTACAGATATACACAGTGATAGCACAGCAGGTCTTGCAGCTGTAGTAAGGCTATGAAAGGTAAGAATTCTGAAACTCAAATGTATGGCATTACAATCTGACCTGTGGTCTTTAGTGATATGCCTCTAGTCTCCAAAACAAAGCACAATACTATGCTAAATGGAACCAAAATGTAAAGCAAATATCAGCACAGTCTGTTCAAATGTGTCTAGTTGGCAGGTGTGCCCACCCCCCACACCCATATTCCATATGAATGCAGTAACATGTATGTTTGCAGGGAAATAGCAGCAGTGGACATATTGCCAGGGCTGTCCCAATCAACATGATAACTTGTTGCATGTCCACAATATGCAGAGGTTTATGAGCTATGTATATGTCTGGTTAATACTGTCAGGATGTGGCCAGCACTTACACCTGGCTGTTGGTTGCAGTGGCCTAGGTACAGTGCTGTCTTTGGCAGGGCCATTTTTCAAAAACTGCAATGCCATGTATTCTGCATGTCAGCTACAGCTACGGTAGGAGTTGTACCACTGTCCAGATGTCAATATCTATTAATGCAGGAAAGCTGTACAGATCATGGACAGGGGCCACACATATGGACAGTATACAGTTTGGAGTAATCTACACAGTGCCTACCATACCTCTCAACTGTACAGACCTATTGCAGCAAGTCCAGAGGTTTGCATCATAATTGTGGTGTGTATAACATGATATAGTGGTTATCTGGCAATTCATTGGAAAATCACGCAAGATTAAGGTCAGAAAATAATGACAGGTTGTAGTGTCAGACTTCATACCCTATAGAAACATGCATGCTAATGCAAAACCTGTTATTGAATCACCTTTCTAAGTTTGTAAGGCCAATACTTAAAAATGGTCCCTATATTTAGGCCTCTGTCCCCCAATCATTTCTGTCTCTCAGAAGTTGAGAGGTATGGTGCCTAGAAGGACAGCAGGTACCTGAAGGTCAGTGTACTGCCAGTGTATAAAAGGCTACCACCTTTCTGTGTCAGCACTGACAACATGTCACTGGCCAACAGCCAAACCACTGGAATGACACAGGTTGTCACAGAAGGAGCACAAGTATGCCTTGGATATCAGTTCTGCTTGTCCTAACATTGCATTTGCCTGCCAGCTATTTGCAAAACAAGAAAGAGTCATGTCAAAACAGCAATGGCAGACAGTGGGGAAGCAGATGTCAAACCCATAAGAGCAAAAAAGCAATTATCAAACTGGTCTCTCAACTGTCTATGTTTGGCAGAACATTATTAACACCCTGTCCCCATGTCTGGGCCTTTGTCTGACTGTCATATTTGGGCCTGTGCAGATGTCAGTCTGTGATGGTATGACAGCTAGGCCCACATGTAGCCTCATAATAGCATATAGCAACAAAAAACGTCTAAGGACCACAGCAAATGGAGTGATGCAATGATGGACATCTTGCTAAATAGGTACACTCAGAGGTGTGAAGTCCGCAACCCTGTGTGTGATGTAACGGCATGTACCCCGACCATATCAGAATTACAAATACATAACAGCAGCCACTATGGCCAAAGCTTGTGACTGGATTACAGAAGGACAAAGAGATACACATAAGGGGAAGGTGAACCACTGGCCAGACAAATGGAGAATGTGCGCACTAGAACAGATTGTGCAGTAACATAGGTGCCATGCAAGGCGCCATAAAGAGTCAGTAAACAGGTGCCTTGCATTGTAAGGAGTCAGTAAACATCACCTGCAAATATACAACACACACCCATGTAAATGGTGGTCCGCAGCAAAACCAAACCCAAATAATGGAAACCTCAGAGGCAAAATCACATGAGAACTTCACAAACCTACACACCACAGACCATGTAGACTCCACACACCAGGGTCTTGCAAACACTAAGGCCTTACCCCAAACCCCAAACACCTACCCTACACAGATAGGCTAACAGCACTGTCCCTCTACCCTGTTCCATACAGACTCTGCTGAGGTGACCCCCATACCTCTCAGCCTGGAAACATCAAAAATCTGGACAAGGACCATAAAAAATAGGTACAAATCTGTATGCTGATTAACATTAAATTTGCATACATAATTATGTGACCCCACCCACTCCAATGGAATTGTGGGATACCAACTTTCAAACGCAAACTGAAGAACAGACAACCAAAATATGGCACCAGAGTCCCCCTGCTGCCATTCCAATGTCCCATTGCCTGTCTATTTCACCCCATTTACCATAAACACTAATGTGCATACTGCTTTACTTCTACAATGATTATTTGGATTTTATTTTTACATTTTATAGCACAATGCACAAACACGACACATCTGCAAAAACAAAGCAATACTGTCTCACAATGAAAATAGACTTGGCATTAAAACTTCTCTGCCCTTGAAACTCATATTAATTGAAACAGCACTGAAACCCACACCACATCCAAAGAAAATGCATCTGGCCAGTGGTGGATAAAGATTACCTTGGGCTGTTTTCAAATCATTGGCCCTTTGCACACAAAACAAGAAACATACATGTGTTCTTAGATACACCTTACTGACTTTATTAAATTATATTACTTGTACAGCACACGTGTTAGACAGAGCATTTTACATTTATTGTTTGAACATTTTTCCAGTAGGCAATGAAATGAAATGCATGAACCAATAATGACAAAACTCAGAACATTTACATCATTAAAGTCTACTTTCATACCCACACAATATATATCTATATATAAAATAGAATAACAGTAGTATAAGCTATAGGCATCTTGCACTTATTTTCAATTTCATTTTTTTTTTGGGGGGACAAACATTTTGGAAAGTTGCTAGAATAAAATGTTATATGTTACCACAATGCATTTCACTGCCAAGTCTTGAACCTAGGACCCTGTGCACTACAGTTAGAAAAACAAACCACTATGCCAAACCAGCAGTTTCCTGAAAGATAGGAAGACTGAAACTTAAATGGCTATCATTAACTGAATTCAGTTCTCACTTCTCACCATAGCTCTCAACCATTTAGCACAAACAACCTGGACAAAGCCAATAATGGGGGAATACAGAATTCAGTTCTCACTTCTCACCATAGCTCTCAATGTCTTAGCACAACAAACCTGGATGAGGTCAATAATGGGGGAATAAAGCCCCAAAATAGGGCACATTTATCTTATAAACTTAGAAAATTGCTAGAATAAAAGGTTTTGTGTTACCATTTATTTTCTGAAGAATATGAAGTCTGAAATTCAAATGCCTGTCATTATTTAGTGAATTCAATCCTTCAGTGATTTGCCACAAAAATCCTGAAAACCACAGACTTTATGAGGAACAGATCAAAAATATGTGGCATAAATTCACAAGTGGTGGTGGCTAGAGACTTTAGGCTCTTTTTACCATGTACCCAAGGTACAGGGTTTAAACCTGAGTACCTGTAGCCACCAGGTGTATTAAACTGGGGCATTTTCACATACACACTGGCTAAAGAAAAGGGGCTGGTTTCAGAGGAGGAACCGTGGAAGGAGCATTGACAGTAGTTAAGATGGAGAAGGGGGAAGGGGATGACCTACTGACACACTAAACTCAAACTGAGGGAAAATATACATCTAAAGAATATAAAATAGGTCTGTGTTCTTCTTGTACCCTATTCACATGACTACAACATTGTATTATTAACATAAGTTGTACTTCTTCATCCAGCAAGGCAAATCAGAGACAGCAAATCATTTATTTTTATTTACCAGCAAATGACATTTCTAAATGACAGAACAGTCAGAATGTCTTTGGTAACAATCACTTTACTTCAGAAGTAAGCATACTTCCTAATAAAGTGCTGCCTTGTTACAGGTAATAAACACTATATGCTAGTTTAATCTTGTACGTGTAGCATATGTCATACAGACGTAAACTATGCTTACTTTGTTTCTGCAGTGAAATCATACTTTTGATTTTACATTCACAGCTTATTTTCTCAGGGTATAGCCAGCCATCACCCCCATTTATCAGCTGTGTTGAGCATTCTGCAAAAAAATGTTAATTGCTTGTATTTATTCAGTTGTCCATTTGTAAGTATATTTACTTTATGACACACCTTCCTATGAACTGACTGTGCATGGTTCAGTTATGATTTGGTTGCCACTTGCATTTTTTTAACCAGAAATTCCATTTTTCAGGTATACTTTTATACTATTCTGATTTAATCAAACAAGAAGTTCTTGAACAATTAATCATGCTCATATCAGTATACCTGTAACCTAGGCAGTGGGTTAGGATACACAGCTTCTTCTACAAGCCTAACGTGAAGAGAGAATATAAAGCCACTTAAATTAACAGCTAATTAACTTAACATTCTGGGCAATTAAAGAAGCAGTGCACCTCGCTGAGAAAGAAAATTTGCACATTTGGACAGAATAAACAATTTTTTAATTTTAGTCAATATTTTCATCATTTAAACAGGAGTATTTAAAATATGTTGATGTTTTAGTTCAAGTTAGCCTCACCACCACTCATCTTAAGCAGATGGAAAAATATCCATGGGGAAGCATACAGTAAAAGAAACAGTTAAGATTTCTGGGAGCTCTTTAGCTAGATTTCTATCAGTAACACCAATAACAGACACTGAGAAATGGACAAGCCAAGGTGCCAAAGATCATGTCCTATTTCACACACACACACACACACACACACACACACACACACACACACACACACACACACACACACACACACACACACGCACACACGCACACACACACACACACACACACACACACACACACACACACACACACACACTCATACACACACACACACACACACGATAAAATGTTTCCTACTTCAGTTTGCTCTGTAGTTGAATCCTTTCCGTTCGTCTGGCTCAATTTGAATAAGAATCACTCCCCATTCACTCTGCAGTAACTGCTCCAGCTCCATTTGAATAAAAACCACTCCCCAAAACGCATCTGGATTAACACTATTTGAATAAAAGCTCCATTACTCCCCAAAACAACGCTCATATCCAGACTAATGGTATTTGAAAGCTCCATTTGAATAAACTCCATTACTTTCCATGGACTAAAGCTATTTGAATAAAATGTTTCCTGCTGCACACATCCATTCAAATGTCAGCCGGAAATGTGTGCACACTGAGCCCTTGAGCTCAAGTCCGACAGGCTGGTATCCCTGATAGAGCTGACGTCATCGCACACATGATGATGTCAGCTCAAACAGTGGAAAAATAAATAAAAAATAAAAAAGGCTGCAAAAAGTCAGAAATGGAGGGGTGCCACTCGGGAATCATGGGACCCCATTATTTGGACCCCAAAACTCGGTAAAAACTGAGTAATTCTGTATGGTTGGGAGGTATGGTGACCTCTGTCTGGAATACAAAGCAATTCAGACCCTGCCTTGATGGAACTTTTGCACATCTGGAACTCAAGGCCTACTTCATCAATCTGTAGGTGCAACATCAACCTTGGCTGTTATATCAGTACAGCTTGTTGGTGTGACAGATATGTGTACCACACACTCCCCATCTGTGGAGTACATTCCCTGTCAACAGCAAGCCAAGTGCCTCAATACCCCTAGTGATGTGCTCCCTGTATAACTGCATGGGAAACATAAAATACAGACCTGTGATCCCACTTGTGTCCCTGCTGGACAGGGGCTCTGTGTGCTACACTCTCATCTGCATGGGTTATAAGGGCTTCAGGGCTGACACCCTACTAATGTCATAGCAACCTATCAACCTATACGCAATTATTTGTCAATGGTTTACCACATTACTCTGTACTGCTCTGGCACTGACATATCTGGAAGTCACAGTGCTATGTGAATGTACTACACATATAATGGACATTTCTGTACAGTAGAATGCACTCTGTACCCTCACCCATACCTCTCAACCTCTGACAGCAAGACATCTGGACAAGATCATAAATAAAAGTGGGACAAAGGCACAATGACAGGCACTTGTAAATATTGCCCTTACATACTGAGAAATTTAGTAGGATAAAGGGTTTTGCATTATCAGGAATTGTTTGAAGGTTATGAAGTCTAAAACACTAATGTCTGTCATTATTTTGTAATGTCAGTCTTTAGTTATATGCAACTAACTTGCCATAGAAACACAAGTTTATGTAGACTGGACAAAACTTCTAAACAAACACCTGGATAAGCTGCCAACAAAATGTACAGTTGAGAGGTATGGCTACACCAGGATATGACTTTTCAGATAAGAAGAATACCACACAAGCAGGAGATCCCCAGCCAGTATATCACCAAGTTGCTGGACTGTTTACACAGCTTCATCATTCAACCGGTTGTAGCCACACCTCTCAGCTGACCTTTTTGGTCAAGAATGTATACAGTCAGACTCATAATATTGGTCTGTGCATTATACATCTTGTATTCCTCTGGTAAAGCACTGTGATGATCTGAGGATATCTGCCACTAGGTAATGACACAATACATTGCTATGTCAGACTTCAGATATGTCAGAAAATGTCTGGTTAAACAAACCCAGTACCTCTAGGAAAGTTCTGTTTACTTTTGAGAGGTATGAATGTAGCAGACATAACCCTGGGCCAGAGTACACCTATCTCTGGAATGGAGTCCCACTCTCACTATGGAAGGTCACACTACACTTATAATCACAGGCTGTGTTGAAACCCACATCACAGTACATAAATGTATTGTATATATATATATATATGTCTTTGCATACAGACAGCTATATACACCTTATCTGTCCCTATACACAATAATCAGACAGGATTACCCTCAGCTAACTGTAGGTGGCCCATATGTGATATATCTGCATATGTTGCATGTATACACAAACATATATATGGGCAATAGATAACAATATGTCAATCATACACACACATACATGTGGGGAACAGAGAGACAGGCAGTGATAGAGAGTGAAATACAGGGGGACACACACAGAGTGAGTCACACACATGAATACCCCGAATGGCATAGAGTGATGTCCTGCTGTGGACAATGGCATACTGATAGTAACCAGTCACACTTGCCAGCATGAAGGTGAGCTCTATTGTGTAATAGTATTGAGGTGGGGTTTATAGTATCACATCACCTCCTGCCTCTGTGTGTGTGTGTGTGTGTGTGTGTGTGTGTGTGTGTGTGTGTGTGTGTGGGTGTGTGTGTGTGTGTGTGTGTGTGTGTGTGTGTGTGTGTGTGTGTGTGTGTGTGTGTGTGTGTGTGTGTGTGTGTGTGTGTGTGTGTGTGAGTGGGTGTGTGTGGGTGTGTGTGGGTGTGTGCCTGTAGGTCTAAGTATTAGGACGCTCTTCCCACTCAGTACACTTCCCAAGATCTGCTGCTGTCATTCACATTACAAAATTACAAGTACCATCGGACACCTGTCAGCTCTATAAGCTCTGTAGCACATGTGATAACTGTGTAATGCTATAGTGCAAATAACTAGATAGGTAGTGGTTCTAAACTCAGTCCCAACAAATATAAGTGAGAGTGTGTGTGTGTTTACAGGTGAAGCAGTTTTAGGCCATTCCCACACAGTACACTTCACAGTGTCCTACTTTAGCAGTCCTGATGATATCATTCCCTTTAGAAGTACCTTTGCACAGCCCCAGCCCTATAAGCTCTCTGACATGTGCAATAACTATGTAACAGAATAGTACAAATAACTAGATAGGCAGGTGTGGCATTCCCAAATCTGGCTAACGTGTGTGTGTGTGTGTGTGTGTGTGTGTGTGTGTGTGTGTGTGTGTGTGTGTGTGTGTGTGTGTGTGTGTGTGTGTGTGTGTGTGTGATGTTCAACTAGGCCATGCAGAGGAGCTGTGCATGTCTGGTGGTGAGTGGCCTGTGATAGGGATGTGTGAGTTTTTGTCTGCACACCATCAAGCAATGTGAATGCCTGACACAGGGCTATGTTGAACAGCTGTGGACCATACATGGCAGGATATACAGTTCACCATCTCCCAGCAGGAATGCTGTAACTGGTTCTGCCAGGAGTATCACTGGCACTGCCAGGCCCAAGGAAAAATGCAGTACTACTCCCTGATGGTGACTGCTGTCTGCTGGATCTGCATCCCTGATGGGACTGGCCAGGACAACATACCTATGGTCTGCTGTGGTGTGGTGTGGACAGCACCATCCATTTGCTAGTGCTGATAGTACTGCCACTACAGGACTGTGAATGTGCATGGGCATGTGGGCTCACATCTGATCATGTTGCTGACCTACATCCATCTGGCTGATGCCCTACTCCCACCACATGCCCAAGTATAGATATTGCATGACTGAGCAGTGACAATGTCTCACCCCACTGTCTATCCTTGACATCGGCAAGATGACGTATGGCATCACAAATGCCATGGAGGTTATCATGCATGGCAAGGAGTGCTGCATTCATGACCCTGAGCATCTGTCTGGTGTTGCAGTTAGTATCTGCCTGTACCTCCATGACAGACTGTAACATGTGACTGGTGACACCTGCTGTGGCACTTGTGACAGGGGCTTGATGAGCAGCAGTCATCTGTCGAGCACCCCTGTCCATCTGCCTGTGTGTGACCTCACCTGCTTTCTACCTATGGCTGGTGTCTACACTTACACTCACCATACTCAACACACTAGCTTGTTCCATGTGGGTCTATATTACGTGATCGAATGGTCAAATATTCGAACATGTAATAGTTGACTCATAGTAATCAAACTGCCACAATGTCGAACGGTTCAATGGAGAGCTCCGTACAGTGCGGAAATAGAAGTTTACCATTGTCTGCACTGTAGTGCGATCTCAGAGTTGGTGTATCTAAGTAGCGGGGGTGTGGGGGTGCAGGGGGTCTTACCCCAATGCATAGAGCATTTAAATGGTTTGTTTGGGTTGGTTTTTCTTTTTTTATTTTCCGTTCAACATTGTGGCAGTTCGATTATTATGGGTCGACTATTGTGTGTTCAAATATTTGACCATTCGATCACGTAATATAGACCCATTCCATGCCATCTCCTTTAACCTGTCTATTATCCATGGCTGCTGGGGACTGGGTATGTGTGGGGACATGGTGGGTGAAAGTGGGATACCAAACAATGGCACGGATTCAGGCACCAACAACCCTGCCTGTGCCTCATTATGTTCACCATCATCATGGGAGTCCACTAAGACACTGACATCAGGTTGTGAGGGGGAGGGACACCAACCCCTGTGTTCACCTGCGATGGGAAGACAACAGATGTAAATTAATACCCTGCCATATTATGCTTGCTGATACACACACACACACACACACACACACACACACACACACACACACACACACACACACACACACACACACACACACACACACACACACACACACTCCTGGTACAGTCTGGCACAGCTGTGATACCTATGGGCCCTTCATGGTAGACCTTATGGTACTTATGCCTGCTGCAATCCATCTCTTTCACTGCTACTCTAAGGTCCACAACAAAGGGTGACAAATCCTACTGTGTGATGGGCCAAGTAGCAGAATGGTAATTGTGACCAAGACCAAGGCTATTGGAGAGATGTATACAGTGTCACCAAGTGCATATGCATGTACTTTAAGAGCTGACTTACTGCTATGCAGACCACACACAATGACAAGGTGTAAAGATATGTGATGATAACTGATGAAGGGACAAGACTATACACTATCACTATAGTGCCTACACAGTTCAGACTCACAGGGATTCATTTCAGACAACATTGCAGGACAGTTTGCAATACATACAGGAAACATGTAAAGTACTAGGTGCATAGACTCATAAGATGATACCAGGCTATTGGCCCTGATGCCCTTATATGCCTGGCCCAGACTTTCAACCATGTCCCTTCCAAGCCAGCACCTGTTTCCACTGTCCAGCTGGGACACACATGGGATCTCAGGGGTGCCCCATCCATTCCCTATGCAGTCAACCAGCTTATTCTTCAGGAGGCAATACACGTATTCTGCTAGACATGGGGAGGGAATATATTTTGCAGACAGTGTATTATCTGGGAAATTACACTATCCTGACAAAAAGTACTATACATGTCACAGACCAGGTGCAGGCCTTGTGTGCATGATGCGTGAATGGGGTTTGTCTTACATATATGCACAAATGCCATCAAGGCTGGTTTGGAAATAGCGTTGTATGCCAGACACAGGTCACCTATGATCAGTCTATATGAGACTGAGTACAGGGACAGGGCTATTAGCCTACCGTGCATGTCTAAGGGTCAGCTCCTGGTGTTTTCTCCTGTCTACCTGATGAGTCTGGGCATCTTGGGGCAATGCAGCAATTGCCTGATGTACAGAGACAACCCTCTCCTCCTACCACCCAACACTACAACCTGTGAGAGATGCACTGCACTTATATAGCCAAACTGGAAGCAAAGCTCTCTTCACCCAAGACTGGACTAGACAGTCAAGAGGAGAAGGTAAACACTTGCACCACACTCATCATATAGTCCCTCAAAACCTACACCACCAAAACACACACATAGAAACACAAACACACACCTACATTCACGGATGCTCTCAATAAAAATCTACCCAAGCAACAGGGACCTCCAAAGCAGAAACACAAGCAACCTCCACCCCCC
Source organism: Protopterus annectens (assembly GCF_019279795.1). NCBI lineage: Eukaryota > Metazoa > Chordata > Ceratodontiformes > Protopteridae > Protopterus > Protopterus annectens. The sequence continues at coordinate 311,849,631 of NC_056729.1, forward strand.
AACACTACCCAAATGACACATAGCCCACAAACTCAGTGTGCACTCAACCACAGCACAAAAGGCATGACAACGTACCCATCAATCTATTCATAGGTGACTCTATAGTCAGGCACACTGATGTTCCACTCACCAGGCTAAACAAGGAGAAAGTTACTGTCAGCTGCCTGTCAGGTGCCAGGATCCGCCACATAACGCATGCCCTCAGGTCACTCCACAACAAGTACAAATATAAGTCTGTCATTGTCCATGTTGGTGTGAATGATCTGAGATGTACCTCCCTGGAGTACATGAAAAGAGGCATGGAGGAGCTGTCCGATCTTGTACCCCAGGCAGGTATGACCCTAGCCCTGAATAACATCCTGCCATCACCCAGAATGATACCACAGTACAAGGACAAAATGATTGACTTCAGCAATTGGTTAAGCTTCTGGTGTCATTCCAAGGGGATCCAGTATCTGTCTGCCTGGGATGACATGATCAACAAACCACAATGCTTTGCCAGAGATGGCCTGCACCTGTCACCCTTGGGATTCCCGATACTGGCTAAGGCTCTTGCAACCCCTATAGTGCCTTTTTTAGTCAAGGTTCAAATGACAAATTCACCACCGTAACAGGTACAAGCAAGCAAAATATGTGGGTAATACTACTTAATATTAGAAGTCTAAACCTCAAAATGTACTCACTCGAGGCACTCCTTAAAATGGAGAACATTGACATCTGTGCAGTGACAAAGACCTGGTTCAAGGATACAGAGAGCGCCTCTGCATTACCAGGCTATAATTCATACCACACCTTTCGGCCATCTAACCTGGACAGAAACACTAAAGGTGGAGGTGTGTCCATATTCATTAAGGATATTCACACCTCCAGGCTAGTTGCTCAGCATAATGCATCTGAGATTATCCAAGTGCAACTAACTCTTGGCAAGGCCGCAATCCAAATTTTAGCTTGCTACAGATTACCCACCATATCCCAGGATTCCCACTCCTCATTTCTTGATACACTGGAAACTATTAGGGTACAACCTAACACCCTAATAATGGGCAATTTCAACTACCCCACTATTAACTGGGAAAACTACTCATGTACCAACTCTTGTGCTCAACATTTTCTGGAATTCATAAATTCCAACACCTTGGATTAACTTATCCACACCCCCACCAGAGGCAGCAATATCCTAGACCTGGTCATTACCACCATGGGCAACCAGTGTTCCACACCACAGGTCAATTCCTTATTGGTCATATCCGACCACAAGCTAATCACCCTAGACATCCACATCCCACCCCCACCCGCCATTAGGGAAATCACTGTAAAAAATTTCTCCAAAGCTAACTTCACTCTTCTTAAGACAGAAGTGGCAAACTTCACGACACCCATGCTGACAGACAATAGAGGTATGACTGCTTAATCCTATACAAATGCACTTTATAAGCATTTACATGAGTGCATGAATCATGCAATCCCTAACAGAACCAAGATGCTATCCTCCAAAAAAAGAAAGCCAATCTGGTGGTCCCCTGCCATAAACAAACTCTACAACAGAAGAAAGAAGCTGTTGCAAAAAGAGTAAAATCCCATGATTGGAGGAACACTGTGGTCAGCCTCAGTAAAAAGCTGAGATCCCTCATAAAATCCTCCAAAGCTATTTATGAAAACAAAATCACCACTGATTCTAAAGACAACCACAAAGCATTCCATAGCTATGTCAAGAATCTCAATGGTAACACTCAGATCTGCTCTGAGTTACAGCACAATGGCACTAAATATACAGAACCAACTGATATTGCCAACATCCTGGCAGATAGTTTCAGTGCTAACTTTACCCCTCTCTCACCCCCTAAAGGGCCAATCTCTATACTGGAAGAATGCAAAGTTCCTGTAATCACAGCTCCACAAGTAAAAAACACACTTTCCAAAGCCAAGAACACAGCATTCATGTGACCTGACAACATCACAGGCTGCATTCTACATGAACTACAGAATGAACAGGCACCCCACCTAAGTACCATGTTCAATCATAGCCTCACCTCAGGCTGTGTGCCCATTGAATGGCACACAGCAACGGTTACCCATTCCACAAAGGGGGAGCCACCATGGACCCCGAGAACTACCTTCCCATTAGCCTGATGAGCCTGGTCTGTAAGGCTATGGAACGTATCATCATGGAACTTATAAACAATGACATTGGTAATCACCAAACTCTGGACCCTACCCAGTTCGGGTTTGTAAAAGGCAAGTCATGTCTCCTAAACCTGATAGACTTCTTTGAGGTGGTCACCAAAGCCATAGATGAGGGTAACGTGGTTCGCACACCCTATCTAGATCTTGCCAAGGCTTTTGACACCATCCCGCACTCTAGAATTATAGATAAAGTCACTAAACTCGGTATAAATCCCTATGTCACAAGATGGGTTGCCAACTGGCTCACTGACAGAACCCGCACTGTGAAAGTAGCAGACTCTAAATCCAACTTCAGACCAGTGACAAGTGAAGTACCACAGGTTTCAGTCCTAGGTCCTCTACTGTTTGGTATTTACTTTTCTGAGTACAGGCTAACACAGAAGGTCTTTGGCTAACAAAGTTCGCAGATGACTGAAAACTAGGAGCCATAATTAAAACTTCTAATGATGTGTACATCCTACAAAAAGGCCTCACTGAGATAGATGCCTGGTGTCAAAGCCATGGCCTAAATTTCAATGCCAAAAAGTGCATTGTCATCCCTTTTGGTAAAAACTCTGTACCCATGAACTACTACATAGGTGGTAGTCTACCTAACACCAAAAGTGTGATAGGAGACCTTGGGACACAGGTGGACAGTAGTCTCTCCTTTGATAATCACAATGCCACAGTATTCAGGAAATCCTTCAACATGGCACACCTCATCACAAAAGGTTTTTCATCCAGGAAAAAAGAGGTCATTGTTCCCCTTTACTCATCACTCATTAGACCCATTATAGAGTTCAATGCCCCTTTTGGTATGGACCTCACAAGACATCTACAACAAATGGAAAGGCTGCAGAAATACCTCACAAAGAGGATTACTGGCCTCAAACAGATGCCCTACGCAGACTGTCTCAAAAAAACTCCAGCTTTACTCTGTCACATATCGCCTACTCAGAAGCAATCTCTGCCTAACATACAAAGCTATGTCAAACCCAGAGCTGTTGGACATGCTCCACTTAAAGAAATCCCAATCCCTCCAAGCTACATGCTCTAGGGACTTAAACCTTGTCGCCACAATAAACAGTACATGCTGGAGGGATAGATTCCTGTTCCAGAGACTTCTCAAACTCTGGAACAAACTACCTATCCATATCAAACAAAGCTCCTCATTAGCACTTTCAAGAAAAATCTTGATGATTGGATGGGAGATAGGAAATTCACCCCAGTGATCACTTTGGTGGCTCAGCTTCACAGGGGCACAGGAAAATAATTTTCTTGGATGACAAAAGCCAGGGTACTGTTTTGCTAGGCTTATATAGGCCCTAGGGCCAATAGCCTAGTACCTACCTATGAACCTATGAACTTGTATTGGATATGTGTTACAGATGCTGGATTTTCCTAGTTAGGAACCTCTGCAACTGCTGCATTTGCTTGGCAAGGTACATGCCAAAGGATCCATTGTACTTGGTAATGCATCTGATATGGGTGGAGTACAGGGATGTTGTGGCCTCCTGGTTAATGGATGACATACCCATATTTATGAGGTGGGCCATGTAGACAGCCTTCTGTACAATGGTGCCCACAAGGTGGGAAACTGTCAGGTTGCTACCGACCTTGGTGCAAAAGTCGCCTCACATCTGCTTGCATGCTCAGTACATTATTACTGTCATAATTAGTGCAGATGACATCTGCCACAGCATGGAGAATGATGCCTCTCTTGGCATTCAGTTTGCAGAAATGCTTCTTGCACCAATCATTAATTGGGTGAACCCCTATTTGGGGATGCTCACATCAGTAGGGGAATGTAAGACAGTGGCCAGCTTGCAAGCATCTGTACACCTGGTTAACCACAGACCACTGATTTTGTCCTGTACCTCAGATACATATATCTCAAACAGTAGAGGCCCCCAGGCCGATCCTTGGGGTACACCGCTTTTGAAGACTCTACTACTAGAGGTGGGTTCCACTACCTTGACTGAGTGGGTACTATCATTGGGCCAGTTAGCTTCCCTTCTGTTAACATACAGGTTGATGCCTAGTTGTGTAGGCGTATGTATCCTGGCTGCCTCGGGAGTATTGTGAGAAAATTGGGCTAGATGAAGGTAGGCATTGTTCACCATCCTCTTGTTCTTGTGTTTGTTGACCACATCAGAGAGGTCGACCAGGTTTAGCAGGCCTGATCTCTCTTTGATAATACCACACTGTTTAGGCTCAGGCATTTTGATGTTGACAATGCCCCTCTTCATAATGTCCTTGATATTGCCTTCCATGCCCTTGCAGAGCAGGCTAGTTAGGCTGATGTGCATATGATTGGCTTGGTCAGTATATTGCTCCATCTTTGTGTATAGGGATGACAGTGGCTGTCCTCTGTGCAGATGGGATGTCATCGGTGCTCAGGCTTTGGTTGGCTACAGTGCATAATGGATCTAAGAGCTCATGTCTGTGTTCATGTAGGATGCAGCCAGGGATGGTATCAGGCCTATGGAGACTTCTGTGTGTTGCCTTTGAGAGGGCATTATGGACCTGCTTTCTGATGATGAGGGGAGGGGGTAGGTGCTGTGCATGCACTTGTGTACTGATGGGGGACATGGAGGTGATGTTTACACTTCACCTGTCTGCAGCTGGTTTCCTATATCTATGCTGTATGTGTATGTAGTGTTATTGACCACCACTACACAGCAGATTTGTGTATTGTCTCTGAGATTGCAGACACATGTGTGATGGCCTAGTGATTGGCTTTGGTGGATGTGTCCAATTTGCACTCAAAGATAGCCTTAGGGTAATTCACCTGTGACCTTATTTGCTTGTGCAGACCACGGTGACAGTGCTTCCAATAAAGCACTTTTTCCTTCTGAGCCCTGTCCAGCAATTATTTCCAACTATTATGGTATTTGTGTACTGCTGCTCCCCACCACGGACGTTTACCCTACCTTGAGGTAGATGATGGTGTCCTGTCAGGTACTGCTGAGTCTGTACAGCTATGTAGGTGCCCACATAGTGTTTTGGTGTGGGCCAGGACAATACTGCTAGTTCCAACTGATGGGACGTTGGTCGTAAAGCTACTTCTACCTGCTCTGAGGAGATTTATAGTAATTTGTGTAAAGTTAATTTTGTTTGACCCTGACAAGGGGGGGCAGGGGAAATGGAGAACTGAACAGTGATGGCTATGTGGTCAGATCTTACCAAGCAGGGATGACACTGTAGGAATGCTACAGTGGCTACTCATGTTGGTTAGGACCAGGTACAGGATATTTTCACCTGTCGTAGGAGTGTTGACCGGCTAATCCACTGCATTGTCATTGACAAAGCTGAGGAATCTCTGTGCATTCATGTTCAGGTGGCATAGGGCATGCATACTATGGACGGGTAGTTCAAGTCACCCAGGAGATGGGTAGATGATTGAATCCTGACAGATTCCAGCAAGTCGTAATAGGTGTGGTGGGTGTTCATAGTCATGGTTGGAGGCGTGCAGCTAGCTATGATCTGAGTAGGTGTTTTGTCATCTGTTAACTGCAGTTGGGTTGTCCCCGATGCATCATACTGTTTGGCCAGCCTGGAGGTGTGTATGTGTATTTGCAGCCCTCCAATCGGTGTCTAAATGTATTATGGGATGAGTAACCTAGCAAGGTTTGTGTGCTCTCCACGGCTACAAAGCAGGTGTCAGTGACTGCACAAATGTTGGCATCCTACAGGACAAGGTATGCTTACATTGAAATGGATTTCATGCTAAGACACCTAGCTCCTGTTAGAGCAAGACATCTGCACAAAGGCACACATCACTGGTGAGCAAAGGCCAGAAAATAGTGTCACTTTATGAATCTAGCTGAAACACCCTTAGTTGCCAGCAAAGACAGTGTCACATTCACAGGTCTACTCCACAGGATATGACGTCTGACAATCAAATGTATGCTATTATGTTATGACTTCAGTCCTTAATGGGTTGCCAGTGATGTGCCCAACAGTACATAACTGTATGAGGCATTGACTACAAGTCTGCAAAACTCTGGACAGTTGTCAGGTATGGGCCCAGTATATAACATACAGTTCAACACACCCTTTTGCGCTTGTTGTGTATTATGTACATACCCTATATAAGTCTCTTACATTTGAAAGACAAGCATATGTATCATGGTAGCATTCACAGATGACATATGAATATTTGCAACATACCAGGTAACTGGCCTAGCAGTATCACACCCAGTATTGGATAACAGAGACTCAATAGTAGTCATACATCAGCTTACCTTTGCTGGGGTGACTTAGGGACCAGAGATGTGATCCATGTCAATGCAGATAGGACAAGCAGGAATGGCCATAGGTGCTGGACAGCAGCATGTGAGTCCAGCAGGTCTTGTTGTAACCTAGTGTTTAACTTCCTATTTGACATTATTGCAGCCCCCCTTCTGCATTCCATTACAAGCTAACATGACTGACATACCTGTTATAGTGCTGAAGAGTTTCCTCATAATAATACAAATTGTTAGGTTTGTATAGTCACAGTCTGTCTTTGTGTAGATGGGTTCAGACCTGTGTTGCATAGGCAGCAACTTGCCTTTTGTAGGTAATGCTCATATATAGGTGATGGCCTGTGCACCAATTGATGTCTCCCAGTTGCTACTTCCACACTGAGCAGCTGTGTTGACTTTCCATTAACCAATGCCATAACAACACAGTGCTATAACTAAGTCCTTCATGGGAGTCTTTCCCTTTTCCTTGCCTGTGTGGAGGACATTATGGAGGTGCGGGGCTACAGCTTCACAGACAGTAGGTGGAAATACTTCTCAGGACAAGACATGTGGAGACAGCTCAACAGCATGGTGACAAAGCTCCAGAACTGGGTACAAATTGTAAGTATTGCTGTTATATACATAGAGGATTGCAAGATTTACAGGGTTTATCTGGACATGCATTTTCTGTGTCACTTGACGTCTGACAGTGATATGTCTCTGACATACCTCTCAACTGTCCAGATGTCCACAGACTGCCCAGAGATTTGCCTGTTATGTTTGGTCTGTTCCTCAGACAATTTCTGTTTTTGAGAAATCAGAAGGATAATGTGAGGATTGTAGTCAGTAAATGTTGACATCCATTAGTGTTTTAGACATCATATCCTTCAGGGACATTATGTTACAACAAATCCTGTAGCACCAGCAACTGTTTCACTTTGTAACACCATTATGTGAGATACGTCCCTCTTTTTGGCCCCCTGTCCCCCAAGTATGTCATGCTTTATCCAGATGTCTTGCAGTAAGGGTTCAGAGGTATGGTACATAATTATTTAGTGACTGCACTACTTATATCATCTTGCTGTGGTGGTGCTGCAGTAGCATTGTCACCTCACAGTAAGACGCTGTCTGGTTCGATTCTCAGCTAGAGCGTTTTCTGCGTGGAGACATGCATGAATGGGCGTACCTTCATTGAAGGTTTTGCATCAGGGCTGGTAACTCTGTATGTAAAAATCAACTACCAATCATTAGCGGACCGGAGTTCCACTGTGGCGACCCCTAACCGGGAAAAGCCGAAAGACACAAACAAACTACTGATATCATCTCAGTGACTTAGCAGACTCCAGGAAGTGGTATGCGGCAGTGGATGTAAATATGGTCCCACACCCTGGACATTCTGTTGAAATCTGTACAGTTGAGAGTTATATATGTCTGGCCATTGTTAACAGACTGCCAAGATTGTGTAGCAGTGTTGTGTGTAAATGTTTGTTGGGCTGAGTAGGGAAAGTAGCAGATGTGAGTGCCATAAATCCTTTTCTATCTGACTGTGCATGCTGCTTCAGTTTGTGGTGGTCTATTAGGTGTATATGTTTGCAGGAGGAGACTGAGAAATATCCTGTAACACCTCAGGATTCCCAGTAGACTGTGTGTTGGGGCAGTATATGTCAGTGTAGTGTAGTGTAACTGGCAATCAGGATATGTTTGTTCAAACAGTCATTCTACTCTAGAATTCATTTGGGGTACTGGTATGTTGCTGTGACTGCAGTGCAAATGGTTGTGGGTGGACATTTTAACACCAGTATCTGTTTTTCCCTATAGTTCCATCCCTGTAGTGCATAATATATTTGGAAAAACATGGGTAATTCCCCAGAGCTGATTTGGGTTAGTGTTGTGTTGGTCTTACTGTAGTTCAGAAGGTGCTGGGTGAGATGGTTGGCAGTTCTCTCTGTTTTTTTGTCTTCTGTTACATGACTGCATTCATACTTCTCCACTGTCCAAATGTGTGGCTCATATGTTTGGTCTGTTCCACATAACAGTTGTGGGTTTCTGACAAATCACTGGGATGATGTGAGCATTGACACGAGTAAATGATGACATTCATTTGTGTTTCAGACCTGGAATCTATCAGGAATTATATATTAAATCAAACCATGCTACTCTACCAGACTTTTACCTGTATAATAGCCATATTTCAAAAATGTCACTATTGTTTGCCCTTTATCCCCCCACTTTGTCAGGCTTTTTGGAGATGTCTTGCAGTCAGGGGTTGGTTTGATATATATATCTATATATATATATATATATATATATATATATATATATATATATATATATATATATATATATATATTTGTATTTATATATACATATATACATATATAAGAGTACTACGGTTATCAAAAACACATCTACAACATTACCTTTAAAAACTCTTTCAAAATCATCACATGTTAAAAGACATCCAATCGGTAACCACTGATTAATCAGAATTCAGTTAAAACCACAAAACACTACACATTATATAAAAAACTAAAAAAAATCCATATTAATGATATTGAAGAATTAAAAAAAGTTATACTTCTAAGGACTTAAGATTCAATATATTACTCACAGACACATTCTAGGTGGTGTATGCATTTAATTTAATTTGCCAAAGAAGTTCTTTATAGTCTAATAAAAATGTCCATGATTCACCCTGGGGATCTTCACTGTCCAAATCAATGCCCATGAACAAAAAATGGTGGTCAGGAAATTTAGAAACATGCTTTACTATTGAATTATTGGCATTGCCATATAGCATTTTGACAATGCAGGGTGTGTGTGACAGAACCTGCCACACACCCCCCGCATTGATTTCCTGCTCCCTATCTATTTCAGTGTTTGCAGACACTGTTTTACTGTTTTATTTGATTTCAGTGTCTGTAGACACTGAAATATTTTTAAAAAGTGCCGTATGGCTCTTTCTGAGTGCAGGGGGCATGTTAGATATGCGTGCACTACTTAAACATGCCCCCTGCACTCAGTAGTATTTGTATCCTTTTAGCCTTAGCAGCAGCGTGCCTTCATGAATATGCAATAGGCTGCTGTTAAAGCTAAGGGTAAACAGACACAGTTCACTCCATGCAGGAATAGCACTATTCCTGCACGAAGTTTATTGAACCCGAGGGACTACCTTGATTAGCTGTGTCAGTCTCAACCTGTCCAATGTCTGAAGGCTGTGTGTCATTGGTGTGCATAGGCATACTGACTGTGTCTAACATAGGGGCAGGCGATGTTGCAGGCACAACCTCAATTTCTGACTGACCCTCTGTGACCCAGACTGTGCCTCTTCTTTACTCCCATTATCATCATCATCATCATCATCAAAGTCTACCATTATTCTGATATCAGGCAGCAGGAGTTCCACAGTGCCACTAACAGGATCACCTATTATAGAAAGTAAGCAACACAAAAAAATATATAGAATAAACAATGATGAAACCGATGTTAGGTGAAATGTATATTAAAAATTAAAGTATGCTAATGGAATGAAATCAAATAATTTTCAGTTACACATATGTCTACCTTTTGGGCATTAATAAGAATACAGAAGGGGTACCTGTCATGTGCAGATGGTCATGCAATAACAGGTGATCATAGAATAACAGACCCAGATGTTGCTAGATATAACAAATGGAGATACGAATCAAAAAGCAAATGAAAGAAGAAACAGAAAAAAATTGCCTGTACAGTTGCAGAGTAAGACACATCTCGTACAAATCGTTACTGTCTGCTGGACTCCAAACCACATTCCACACCTCTTTCTCCATCTGTGTCTAAGTTTCTTCTCTCCCTCTCTCTCTTATATAAATATATATATATATATATATATATATATATATATATATATATATATATATAAAAACAATGAATACAAAGTAGCACAACTACCACAGCGTGAAGCATAAAAGTGCAATACTTTAATAAAAAGTTAAAAGTCCCTCACAATAAAAGTAAAAAAGATGAACACTTTCTAGTATATGTAATACCATTTATCAGATCTAATTCACTCATTGTTAGTGAGAATCATTTTAAAGAATTCAGAAAAATCATAGGCAGCAATTCGGTCTACGACTTAAACTGAGCTTCAAAGGAAGACATGCACTAAGTCCTAAGGGTGTGTCAGCTTGCAGATTGCATATCTCATGCATCGCAGCAAGTTCAGTCTATAAAGTGATATCTCCACCCCTTTCATTCTGCCATACCACCTCTTCTTTCTTCTTCTTCTTTTGGCTTTTTCCCAGTTAGGGGTCACCACAGCAGATCACCTGTCCACTCATGACTGGCAGTGGAGTTTTACAGTGTCAAGTTGCCAGCCCGGCACCCAACCTTCCACAGAAGGCACACACACTCACACCTAGGGCCAATTTAGAGTGTCCAATCCACCTACAGCATGTCTTTGGGATGTGGGAGGAAACTGGAGCACCCGGAGGAAACCCACGCGACCACAGGGAGAACATGCAGACTCCGCACAGAAGGCACCCCAGCTAATAATCAAGCTGGAGAACCTCTTGCTGTGAGGTGGCAACACAAACCGCTGCACCACCATATCACCTGAAGAAACAAAAAACAGAAAGAGTGTATGGCGTTAGATAGAATATGCTGCACCAACTGACTTTTTGTATCTTGCAGGCAAATATCACTAACATGTTTAGAAATCCTTTCTTTAAACTGTCTATTTGTCTTGCCTATATAAAAGCATTCACATTGTAGACAGCAGGCAATATAAACCACATTCTTTGTCTTACAGTCAGCATACGTATGTAACTTATATCACTTTCCAGAGCCAAATCTTGTCCTGTGGAGATGTATTTGCAACTAGTGCAATAGCTGAAGGGGTAGGTACTTGCTCTATTACAGTGAATTAAACCGTTATTTTGTGATGCTTGACATAACAAGCATTTAAGATTCTTATTATTCTTAAAACAGAAGGCTGGAGTTTTTCCCGCAAACGTCTTTATGGTAGCATCACTGATTAAAAATCTTCCAATTATTTTTTACGGCATGACATGCATAACATATATCAACAGAATAAGTAAGGACTACTCTTACGCCTTCTGAATTATTTTCATTATTTACCTCAGGTGGGATAGCAGCTTCAGTCTTATCTGAAAATAATGGCTTGCCTTGCGTAACATTTTAGTTTCTTGCATATATTTGTTAACTTCTTTCCTTTTATATCCTCTTTGTATAAACTGCTGTCCCATAACCTCATTGGCTGACATGATCTTCTTTCCTTGTATGTAATTTAGAGCTGCTTAGCTTCTGCCCTTTCAATATATTATTAAACATATGTTGAGGGTGCATACTGCTGTGAACCAATATGTTGCTTCTTTTGTACTATTTATGATACAAAGTAGTATTATTGACATTTTTGTATCAAATATAGACACATCAAGGAAATTGATCTTAGTATCAGAATATTGCATAGAAAATCTTAGAAAATCTGTAGGGATCTCTAAGTAGTCAATAAAGTCCTTGAGCTGTTCAACCTTGTGACTTGTCTTGCCACAAGACATAGACATCATCAACAAACCTTTTGTAGTCTTTTTGTAGTATTTTATATGTGAAAGAAAAACATTATTAAGTACATAATTGGCCTCCCAGTGAGCCAATACCAGGTTGACATAGATGTTTGCACCAGGGATAGCCCATTGCAACCCCCCATTTCTGCCAATATATCTTATTCTCATACATAAAAACATTATTGTCAAGCACTATACTGAATAACAGACATATCACATCTATTTTATCATTGGCATATCCACTATTTTCACACAGGAAGTTTTTAATGGCTGTTATTAGGAATTAGGAATCACAGTGAATAAGCTGTTAATACCCATGGTAACCATAAAATAGGACACAAAATTAATTGTTGGACTTGCATATTTAAACAGTGTATCTAAAAAGTGTTTAGTGTCTTTCACAACAGCTGGAGCCAGCAACACCATTATATCTTTAAAAACACAAGAAAGCAAAAAACACCAGCTGCAGAAGCATAAAATCCAAAATCATTTAATACTCCAGTGCCTCTGCTAGCAAGCCTTTCAAAGAGTTAACATCACAGTAGCACAAGAAATAACAAATATAACACCATTAATCAATTAACTAAAATGATTAAACAAAAACTAATAATTAACCGTTAGTGCAGAAAAAAATAGGTACAGCTCGTTTTGAGCAGTTCGTCTGCTCAATGAATGCTTCACTTGAGGAGAATTCCGGTGACATCATTAAAATGAAGATTCATAAATAAGAAAGGGACCTCCAAGATTACAGCTTGGGGAACATTTTCAAGAAGACAGTTACACAAAACACATATGTGGGCTCTGGAGCCGCTTCTGCTAAGCGGAAATGGCAAGTAAATGTTTATTTTGCCTCTTCTGAAGTCAACAGTAGTGCTGGGGAATCTGATAATGAAACTGGGGCTTTTCCTCCCCTTCCACTGCCCCAACAGCCCAATTATATGCAGGAGAACTTTTGGAGTTACAGCAGACCAGGAACCAACAATAATAATCAAAAACGGGGCTATTTCCAGAACAACATGGAGGGACAGCACTTTAACAGTAAGAAAAGAAGATATTGATTATAGTAATCTTTGTAATATAGTAAAATCCACCAGTGTTACCAGTGGTGTCAACCTGATTGCAAACCTTACAGGTAACCCTTTATCTTGTAGAGAATTATCAGCATTACAGAGTGGGTTAAAATTTATTCCCACACCTCTGCCATGATTATATGTCTGTAAAATTGAATTGTTTAAGCTTTCTAGGAAGTTACAGTTGTTGAATTATTTTGAAAATAGTCAGATTGTGTCTGAGGATGCCCCCTCCATTGACAAAGATGGAGATGATGGGGAATGTGATGTTTTTCTTGTAATTCATCAATGGATTCATATGATGACATTAATGCCTACTATCTTTTAGATGCTTCTAAAGTACCTCATAATAGTAATTTTATCCCACCCTTTCGTTAATAATACCATCCAAGAATTTTCATCTATGGTAAATTATGCTATTGAGGTTAGTCTGAATATTTTTTACAAAAGAAAAAGCTAAAGTATGTTATAATTTGACTAAGGCTGAATGGAGTGCACTGCAATGTCTTACTACTAGGAGGGATATTGTTATCACTTCCTCAGACAAAGGTCAAAAAATAGTTGTGTTGCACTATATGCACTATTTTAGCATGTGTATGGATCATCTTTCTGCCAGTAGTGTATATCGTGTGGCTCATGAACCTGAATATTATGCAGTTTAGGTAGCTTTAAAGACTTGTTACATAACAGTTATAGACTTGGCTACTTTTCCAAGCAAGATGTGAAAGTTAAATTTAAAGTGGAAGGCAATTGTTTGGTAAAATTTTACTGCCTGCCAAAAATCCACAAGAAATTTTTCCCCCTCCTGGATGACCAATTGTGTCAGCTGAGAATTATTTGTTACATAATATGGGTCTATTTCTTCATACTTATTTATTTAGGTATGTTGTTGGTTTAGACTCTTATATAAGAGATTCTTTTCATTTTCTAAAAAATATTGAGTCCATCACTTGTCATGAAGGTTTTTTTTCTGGCTGGTTCTTGATATCAGGAGCCTTTATACAAGTATTACACATCAGGTGGGACTTGATGCTCTTAGGTTTTTCCTAGGCACTGACCCGGTCAGTACTTTTGTTATAGAACTGATATATTTTAGTTTAACCCATAACTTTTTTGAATATAACAACTGCATCTATCAACAGATGCAAGGTACAGCAATGGGTGTATCTTTTGAACCCATGTATGCTTATTTGGTAATGGGGTTATCTGAGTAAGAGTTTCTTTATAAGTTAGAGTTTTTAATAAGTATGTTGTTCTTTATAACAGATTTATTGTTGACTTAATTTTTTTATATAAGGGTGGTACATGGCTAATGGACTTTTTTGTAGCTTCTCTTTAGGAAAACCATTTTGACTTACAATTTGATGGTGTACAAAAAGGCATTTCTGTTGTTTTTTTTTTTTTTTTAGATTTGGAACTAAATATTGTTGATAATATGATTATTACAAAGATTCACAAAACATTTGATGATGGTATTCATTTTACAGCTGACTCTCCCCATATTTTAAAGGCTTTGCCTTATAATGAGTTACTCAGAATAAATAGGCTGTGTAATAACATTCAGTCTCTCATGGAAGATATTTTGCATTCTTGTATAGCCTTTAAACAAAGGGGATATAGTAATGAATTAATTATTAATTCTTTGAATAAATTGTTGTGCTTGAGAAGGGATACCACTAGTGTGGTTAATGTTCCAGATGATATGAAGTTTGTGAATACATATAGGAGTCATGCAGGGAATACTAATGATACAAAGATATATTTTGTCATTACTTATAATATTTATAGTGTTGAGTTAGTAAAAATATTAAGATATTATTGGCCATTCTTACATAAGGGGAAGTCTGGGATTAAGAATTTACCTGACTCCTTTACTGTCTCTTATAGGAGAGCCAGAAATATAAAAGACATGGTTGTTCATAATTTGCTCTCTGTGCCTACTGAAATTTTAACTATTCCTTTACAAATGTCTGGTACATTTCCCTGTGGTAAATGTTCTATCTGTATTCATGTGGTCAGGACTTTTGATAAAATAAGTGGCATTTTTTCAGCCTAGAGCTATTTTCTCCTGTGTGTCTAAGGGAGTGGTTTATTGTCTCTCATGCCCTTGTGGTTTCGTCTATATAGGAGAAACCAAAATAATATTTAAAATCAGAATACAAGAGCATGTTAGAGATATTAAGAATCAAAATATGGATAGCACTGTGGCATCACATTTTCATGCAGTACACTTTGGGTCTTGTACCAGTTTAAAAACATGTATTTTAGAACAAGTTCTGATTAAGGATGATGCACTTAAAAATAAACTGTTATATAGAGAAGCCATCTGTATTTTAAAGTTTGGCATTTTGGTGACACAAGATTTAAACAAAGAACTGGAGGAGAAGGTTTTTTTGCACTAACTGTTAATTATTAGTTTGTGTTTAATTGTTTTAGTTAATTGATTAATTATGTGATATTTGTTATTTAAGTGTAGCGTGTGCTACTGTGATGTTAACTCTGTGAAAGGCTTGCTAGCCGAGGTGCTAGAGTATTAAACAATTTTGGATTTTATGCTTCTGCAGCTGGTGATTTTCCACTTTCTCTGTTTTTTTTATTTTTATTTTTTATTTTGTTGTTCAGTGAACACTATATCCTTTAACTGTTGTGTGAAGTATAAGAAGAGGGGTTCTGTTGCCTATCCTTGTCCAACAACTATGGGAGTAGAGGATTTATACAGTCCTTATGTATTTTAGGAAGCACCTTGATGTTTGAAATCACAGGATAAGTAACAATAAGGAATTCATATAAAGCTTGATCCAGTTTTTGACACATAAAGATCATATAGAGTGTCATTTATGGCCCTAGACATTCGATTAACTTGTAAGCTATTAATTATTCTATAGGTGTTTATATAGCTCGACATATCTATCATTTTGTTATTATACACAGATTGATCTAATAAAACAATGGCACCCCTTTATCAGCTGGGTGCACAACAATATTATCATTGTACTATAATTATTTTAGTGTTGTCCTTTCCTGATATGTTAAATTCTGAAAGCGATGCCTAGATTCATTTAGTTTCTTTGCGATATCTGCTTCACAATCCTTTGAAAAGGTATCTAAGGTGGAATTATTTTTGAGGTAAAAACGCACTAGGTCTTCTTAATATTTCTTAGCTGTCACTTTTGGCATTACATATTCTTAAGCATAGCATTCCTACAAAACAACTTTAAGTTGATTAATATTTCACTAAATTAGATGGGACAGTGCATGCAAATGTAAGACCTTTTCCAAGTAAGGAAACTTGCGATTCAGTAAGTTCATGTTGACTTAGATCCACAACTAAAAAATGCTCATTAGTCATGGATCGTATATCACTTAACACTGTACAGATAACTTCCTCCACTTCCTGCCTCTGCTCTGTGATCTGTTCCCCTGCATGTCATTGAATGTTGCATAGGCAGGGGCAGTGCTGGAAAAAATGAGGGAGGGATACAGGTATGCTTTGGTCTCACATACCTGGTTGGTATCTATATGTTGAGTTGCTGACGGTTGTCCTCGTTTCTCAGTGGTGGCAATCTTATTATTCATATTCATGTTAGGTCCAACAAGGAATCAGCATCTGTCATTATATTAATTAAATTGTTTTTGATGGCAGCATTGTCATTTGTTCTCTTAATAGTATCACTTCTAGGCCAGGCAAAAATCCTACCATTCTTAAAACCTGAAAAGTCTCTTGCTAATTTCCTAGCTTTAACACATTCCAGCCTTGCATCAAATGCTGAAATATTAGAACATAATTCATCAAGTTTGGCAACAAAAACTTCATCCATAAATTTATTTTCTATTTCCTTTTGTTTCACTTCCACCACAACCATTAAATCTTGTTCTATAGGTTCAAAATGTTCTAATAGCAACTTAATATAATTAAAACTTGTTTCTAAATTAAGCTGCTGCCACTTCTTTAATAGCTCAGGTTCCACATTGTCATAAGTTGGCATTAATAGTACCCATAAGCTTCTTGGAATTACCTTGTGATAGAGGCATGCCTAAATGTGAAGGCATTGCCACTGTAGCTTATTTAGTTGTAGAGCAGGTTCTCAAACTCCCTGTAGGCCACCATGAAGCTTTCCATATCCAGACTATCTTCCTGTATTATTCCATTTACATTGCCAAGATTCAGGTGCAGTAGAAGATTTGTGACATTAAAGTATTAGTAATGGATTTCTTATTCAAACTAGGTCAATAATCCAACTCAGTATTATTGATGTCGATACCTTCTGGCATGTGCAGCCTTTCACTAAATAAGTATAAAACAACAAACAAAAATAGGACTATGGCTACTAAGAGTAAGTGCTGTACCAAAAATAGCCAACAACAAATACAAAGTAGCACAACCACCATGGAGTGAAGTATAAAATGTAATACTTTAATAAAAAGTTAAAAGTCCATCACAACAAAAGTAAAATAGTTGAGTACTTTGGGGCATCTGCAATACCCTTCATAAGATCTAATTCATTCATTGTTATTCACAATCTTTTATACAACCAATTATAGGCAATGATTCAGTATACACCTTCTCAAGCTGGGCTTCAAAGGAAGGCATACATTAAGGAGTGTGTCAGCTTGCAGATTGCCTATCCAAGGTATCTCAGCTATTTCAGTCTGTAAAGGGATATCTCCACCCCTTTCATTCTCCTCTATCACTTAAAGAACAAAAAAACAAAAAAACAAAAAGAGTGTATGACATTAGATAGAATATTGTTACACACACACACACACACACACACACACACACACACACACACACACACACACACACATATATATATATATATATATATATATAAATTATTATTATTATATATATATATTTTATATACATTGCTGCTGAAAACAAAATGACCATCAACACTAGGATATAGACTGACCACTGGAGTTCTGCTCACCATGCTTCCACAGGTGTCTGTGGAGGCACCACCACAGGCCGCACAGACATGGACTGCATCTGGGTCACAACATGTCAGCACTGCTTCCACAACTCCTGCCCTTCCTGCACCACCTGCCTCATCTAGCTCTGCCCTGGCTGCTGGTGCAATGGTACTGTTCGGGAGCAGTGGTAGTGTAGGTATTGATTTTGTCACCCATCAGAAGCTGACAGGTCTGCTGGAGGGCATCAGTACCCAAATTGGAAAAGTTGAAAAGGTCCTGCATCATGCAGCCAAACTGATGCCATGTCCAGCATTGACCCAGTCAACTGACACAGGAGGCATCAATGACAGTTTTGAGGGTAAAGGCTAGATTCTCACTGTTTTAAAGCTGGATGTGGGTGTGCCTCCATGGTCCCCTACTTATTCTCAATCACAGTGCCCCCCCGATCATTTGTTTCTATCATCATCCCTGTTTGTCTTGTATATCATGTATGTCTGCCCCTGCTATCTAACCTACTCTACTTATCTGACCATGTTATTCCTAAGCACCTTTCCCAACATTCCTCTCTATCCAAACAAACAAAGCAAAACAAATGGGCACCTGTTTCACAAAACAGTTGCATTCCATACACAGCTCTATACTTTGCCTATGTGTCATCCTGATAAACTTGAATTGGTGCAACTGGATGTACACCATTAATCTGCTGTCGTCACTCATCCCTGAGGTAGTAAGTCTTGAAAGTCATGAAATTCTTTGTACAAGTCTATATTTATGTTCCGAAGAAGTAGATAGCTATGGTGCACTATCACCACCCTCCTGCAAATTACTATATTTCTTCCCTTGTGTCCTAACCTCTTTTTCCCCACTACCATATCAACCTCTTTTTTATATGTTTAATCTGGTAAAAAAAAAGAATCACATATAACACACATAACCAGATATAGTCCACTGAAAAGCCTTCACTTTTTCTCTTCAGCATTTGTGCAGGTTGGCATACTATGCCACAAAGTATGAGTGATGGTGAATGCTGTTTAACTGCCTGTGGCAAAAGATGAAGAATTTAGCTTTAGCCACAACAGTTCAGTTAGTTTCATGCAAATGTGCTTAAATACCATGCACTATGTGTATGCAGACTAAAGGTAGAGTAAGGGCACTACTTTGAAACAGTTACTCTAACAGTTTTTAGGCTGCCAGATGCAATGAATTAGAAGTTCTATGTATTGCATTGAGATAATTCCCCTGCCTATTGACTGATGTTTTTGCATTGTACCATGTGTTCGATTACAGCTATATGTCAATTATTATTTCATAAGATTTTATATTCCTAGCATAAGTTTAACTTCACTCATCTGTATTTCTCTCCAGGAACATTTAGGTTCATAGGTTCATCGGTAGGTACTAAGCTATCAGCCCAAGGGCCTAAGTAAGCCTAGCAACAAGGTTCCCTGGCTTACTCCACCCAAGAAAGTAATTTTCCTGTGCCCCTGTTGAGCAGAGCCACAGAAGTGATCCCTGGGGTGTATTTCTTATTTCCCATCCACTTATCAAGATTTTTCTTGAAGATTGCCAATGAGGAACTTTGCTTGACATAGATGGGTAGCTTGTTCCAGAGTATGGGAAGTCTCTGGGACAGGAATCTATCTCTCCAGCACGTCCTGTTTGTTGTGGTGACAAGGTTTAGGTCCCTAGAGCATGTAGCTCAGAGGGATTGGGATTTCTTTAGGTGTAGCATGTCCAACAGCTCTGGGTTTGACATAGCTTTATATGTTAGGCAGAGATCACCTGTAAGTAGGCAATATGCTATGGAGTAAAGCTGGAGTTTTTTTGAGACGGTCATCCTCTTTGTGAGATACTTCTGTGGCCTTTCCAGCTGCTGCAGATGTCTTGTGAGGTACATTCCAAAAGGGGCATTGTACTCTATGATAGGTCTAATGAGTGTCAAGTAGAGGGGAACAATGACCTCGTTTTTCCTAGATAAGAACCCTTTTGTGATGAGGTGTGTGACATAGAAGAATTTCCTGACTACTGTGGCAATGTGATTATCAAAGAAGAGACTACTGTCCACCTGGGTCCCCAGGTCCCTTATCAGAAATTCGGTGTTAAGTAGACTGCCGCCTTATGTGGTAGTTCATGGGTACAGAGTTTTTAACAAAGGAGATGACACTGCTCTTTTTGGCATTGAGCTTGAGGCCATGGCTCTAACAACAGGCATCTGTCTCAGTGAGGCCCTTCTGTAGGATGTCCACTTCATTTGGGGACACAACTATGGCTCCTAGTTTGCAGTCATCTGAGAACTTCGTTAGCCAAAGGCCTTCTGTGTTAGCCTGTACTTCAGAGAAGTAGACACCAAACAGGAGAGGTCCCAGGACTGAACCTGTGGTACTCCACTTGTCACTGGTTTGAAGTCAGATTTGGTGCCTGCAACATTTACAGTGTGGGTTCTCTCAGTGAGCCAGTTGGCAACCCATCTTGTGACGTAGGGATTTATACCTAGTTTAGTGAGTTTAGCTATAATTCCAGAATGGGGGATGGTGTCGAAAGCCTTGGCAAGGTCAAGATAGGCTGTGTGAACCACTTTACCCTTGTCTACAGCTTTGGTGACTGCTTCAAAGAAGTCAATCAGGTTCAGGAGACATGATCTGCCTTTCATAAACACAAACTGGGTGAGGTCCAGAGTTTGGAGGTTACCAGTGTCTCTGTTTATGAGTTCCATGATGATATGTTCCATGGCCTTACAGACCAGGCTCATCAGTCTAATAGGGCGATAGTTCCCAGGATCAGTGGCAGCTCCCCCTTTGTGGAATGGGATAACTGTTACTGTGCTCCATTCAGTGGGCACAATGCCTTATGTGAGGCTATGATTGAATACGGTGCTTAAGTGGGGATCCAGTTCATTCTGAAGTTCATGTAAAATGCAGCCTCGGATGTTGTTTGGTCCCATGGATGCTGTGTTTTTGGCTTTAGAGAGTGCAGCTTTTACCTGCGTAGTTGTGATTACAGGGACTCTGCATTCTTCCTGTATAGTTATGTGCCCTTTAGGGGGTGAGAGGGGGGTAAATTTAGCACTGAACCTATCTGCCAAGATGTTGGCAATATCAGTTGGTTCTGTAATTTTCATGCCGTTCTGCTGTAACTCAGAGCAGATCTGGGTGTTGCCATTGAGATTCTTGACATAGCTATAGAATGCTTTGTGGTTGTCCCTAGAATCAGTGGTGATTTTGTTTTCATAGCTAGCTTCAGAGGATCTTATAAGGGATATCAGCTTCTTACTGAGGCTGAACAGGGAGGTAAATTTAGCACTGAACCTATCTGCCAAGATGTTGGCAATATCAGTTGGTTCTGTAATTTTCATGTCGTTCTGCTGTAACTCAGAGCAGATCTGGGTGTTGCCATTGAGATTCTTGACATAGCTATAGAATGCTTTGTGGTTGTCCCTAGAATCAGTGGTGATTTTGTTTTCATAGCTAGCTTCAGAGGATCTTATAAGGGATATCAGCTTCTTACTGAGACTGAACAGGGAACTCCTACACTAATGGGATTTTACTCTCTTTTGCAACAGTTTCTTCCTTCTGTTGTAGAGTTTGTTGATGGCAGGGGACCACCAGATCGGCTTCCTTTTTTTGGAGGATAGCATCTTGGTTCTGTTTGGGATAACACAATCCATGCACTCGTGAAAGTTCTTATAGAGTGGATCTGTGTAGGATTCAGCAGTCATAACTGTATTGTCCATCTGCATGGGTGTCATGAAGTTCGCCTCTTCTGTCTTAAGAAGCATGAAGTTGGCTTTGGAGAAATTTTTTACTGTGATTTCCTTAATGGGACGTGGGGGTAGGATGTGGATATCTAGGGTGATTATCTTATGGTCAGATCTAACCAACAAGGAGTTGACTTCAGGTGTGGAACACTGGTCACTCATGCGGGTAATGACTAGTATAGGATATTATTGTCCCTGGTGGGGGTGTGGATAAGTTGATCCAGTGCATTGGAATTTATGAATTCCAGAAAGCGTTGAGCAAAGGAGTTGGTACATGAGTAGTTTTCCCAGTTAATGGTGTGGTAGTTGAAATCACCCATTATTAGGGTGTTTGGTTGAACCCTAATATTTTCCAGTATATCAGGAAAAGAGGAGTGGGACTCCTGGAGCATGGTGGGGATCTGTAACAAACTACAATTTGGATTGCAGTTTTGCCCAGAGTTAGTTGCACTTGGATAACCTTGGATGCATTATCAGATGCATATCATTGCTGGAGCCTTCATGTGTCCTAAAAGAGTGCTCTTAAAACTATCCGGAGATATACAGAGCTGAGTATATTTTTCTGGCACTTCAGAGTTGTGTACTGGTAATTGCTGTTTGACTAATTTTATATAATTGCTGGCTGACTTCAGAGTTATGGACTGTTATTTTTGCTTCACTGTATAGTTTTTCAGATCTCTGCTGAAGATGTTGGTTTTCCCATACCCACCCTCCCTGTTCCTGTGTTGTTGTTTAAATTTGGAGGTTTTTGCAGTTGCCCACCCCCACTGTAGATTTGATCTGGGACACTCCCCCCAGTCCCATCTCTTTACCTCATTCTACCTAATAGACTCCTTCTGCATTGTTTTTAGTCATTTTTTATTTAATTGCATTTTTTAAACTGTTTGGTCTAACATTGCTACATACTCAAATGTGCTAGCTTGCACTGCATTTGCATTGTTTTGACTGCTGTTTTAGCTACTTTTCTGTATATACAAAAAAAATAAATAAATACCTTTCCTGTAACTAGTGTAGTCCAGATTCAGATTTGCTGTATCCAGGACTGTATATAAGCTTCTGAGCCCCCCACAAGCTTTCTGTGTTGGAGGAAGCCTTCTAGCTAATCAGTGGAATGGTAAGCACTAGGTAACCTATCTACTACATAAGTAGTGGTTCTGGCCCAGAAATTGTAGTTATTGGCCGTTTGCAGTTTTTCCATCTCTCATAACTTTCTGATTTAAAAGCCCCATTTGCACTTGTTTCCCACCTTTCCTGTAACTAGTTTAGTCCAGATACAGATTATTACTTTTAGCACTTGAATTTGCTTATTCGTGATCAGCACTTGTTCAGAACTTGTAAGCACTAAATAACCTACTAATTACTACAGCACTCAACATTCCTCATTACCTAGAGGAAAACAGTTTTGGTACTTACTTTCCTCACTTGCTTAGATAAAAAAACAGTTCTTGTACTCACTTTCCTCACTTATCTAGAGGAAAATAGTTTTTTTTATTCAGGCATGTCCAAGGGTCAGTTCCCAGTGTTCTCTCCTGTCTATCTGATGAATCTGGGCATCTTGGGGCAATGTAGAAATTGCCTCATGTACACAGACAACCCTCTCCTCCTACCACCCAACACTACAGCCAGTGAGGGATGCACTTATCTAGCCAAACTGGAGGTAAAGCTCTCTCCAATCAAGACTGAACTTGACAGTCAAGAGGAGAAGGTAAACACTTGCACCACACCACAATCATCAGATAGTCTCACTAAATCTACACCACCAAAATCCACACTTAGAAACACAAAAACATTCACGGAGGCTCTCAATAATAATCTGCTCAAGCAACAGAGACCCCCAAACCAGAAATGCAAGCAACCTCCACCCCCAACACAACCCAAATGACACATAGCCCGCAGACTCAGTGTGCCACTCAACCACAGCCAATAAGGCAAAACAACGTACCCAACACACTAGTCATAGGAGACTCTATAGTCAGGCACACTGATGTCCCACTCACCAGGCTAAACAAGGAGAAGGTTACTGTCAGCTGCCTGTCAGGTGCCAGGATCCGACACATAACCCATGCACTCAGGTCACTCCACAACAAGTGCAAATATGACTCTGTCATTGTCCATGTTGGTGTGAATGACCTGAGACATACCTCCCTGGACTACATGAAAAGGGACATGGAAGAACTCTCTGATCTTGTAGCCCATGCAGGTATGACCCTAGCCCTGAGTAGCATTCTGTCATCACCCAGAATGATGCCGCAGTACATGGACAAAATGATTGACTTCAACAATTGGCTAAGCTTCTGGTGCCATTCTAAAGGGATCCAGTATCTGTCTGCATGGGATGACATGGTCGACAGACCACAATGCTTTGCCAGAGATGGCCTTCACCTGTCACCCCTGAGATTCTGGATACTGGCTAAGGTTCTTGCCGCCCCTATAGTGCCTTTCTTAGGCAAGGTTCAAATGACAAATTCACCACTGTAACAGGAATAGGCAAGCAAAAACACAATGCTAAAAGTCAAAATCTCAAAATGCACTCACTCGAGGCACTCCTTAAAATGGAGGACATCGATATATGTGCAGTGACTGAGACCTGCTTCAAGGCTCCAGAGAGCACTCCTGCACTACCAGGCTATAACTCATACCACACTTTTCGGCCATGTAACCTGGATCAGAACACCAAAGGTGGAGGTGTGTCCATATTCATTAAGGATATTGTCTGAAAAATATGTATTAATGTGTGTATTAGTAATATGCTTAGTGCATTTAGCGCTTGAAAGGGGTTAACACATTTATTCTATTTCATACTGCATAAATCTGTACAAATTGCAGATGCCTTCTGACCTTGTATTGTCAGCTAAAATCTTTGCTTATGCTTGGAAATTTACTGAGAAGCAGATGATTTCTGCTTGTGTTAGGAAAGTAATGAATAGAACAATACTACTTGTATAAATGTTATGAGGCTTAGACAAGAAGTTCCGCTTGTGCTGTGAGAAAATACACAGCTGTAGAAGCTATAGATAATTAGAAAAAGACTGCTTGAAAATATGAACTGTAATAAGCATTTGCTTATGCCTGAGTTAGAAAAGTACCTTGAAATTTAACACATGTATTAGAATTGTACAATAGGGGCCTGTAACAGGCTGGTGCCCACCAAGGCCAGGTTGTTTTTCTCAAAATGTTTCTCACAAATCTAGTCATGTCAGCAGAAAATCTGAGTAACATCTGCTGTAGAACAATACTGAAAGTTGTGTTTGATTAAGTCAGCCATAGAAGGCCATGTCTTGTCAAACAGTATAAGAATAGGATACTTCCCGTTAGTAGTTAGGCAAAATCTTGTATTTGCATGTTTTTGTCTCCTTGCTGCAAATTATTAAATGTTCCTTAACTGAACCTTACATGTATTGGTCTTTGAAGTTTTTTCCTTTGACAGATATCCACACCTTCAGGCTAGTTGCTCAGCATAATGCAGCCGAGGTTATCCAAGTGCAACTAACTCTGGGCAAAACTGCAATCCAAATCGTAGCTTGCTACAGATCATCCACCATGCCCCAGGATTCCAACTCCTCTTTTCTTGATGTACTGGAAAATATTAGGGTTCAACCAAACACCCTAATAAGGGCGATTTCAACTACCCCACCATTAACTGGGAAAATACTCATGTACCAACTCCTTCACTCTACACTTTCTGGAATTCATAAACTCCAATGCCCTGGATCAACTTATCCACACCCCCACCAGGGGCAATGATATCCTATCTCTATACCGGAAGAATGCAAAGTTTCTGTAATCACGGCAGCACAGGTAAAAACCACACTCTCCAAAGACAAGAACACAGCATCCATGGGACCAGACAACATCCCAGGCTGCATTCTACACTAACTACAGAACGAACTGGCACCCCACCTAAGTACCATGCTCAATTATAGCCTCACCTCAGGCTTTGTGCCTGCTGAATGGTGCACAGCAATGGTTATCCCACTCCACAAGGGGAGAGCCACCACGGACTACATGGAACTACCGCCCCATTAGCCCGATGAGCCTGGTTTGCAAGGCCATGGAACGTATCATTATAGAACTTATAAACAAAGACATTGGTAATCTCCAAACTCTGGATCCCACCCGGTTCGGGTTTGCAAAAGGCAGATCATGTCTCCTGAACCTGATAGAC
Organism: Protopterus annectens; assembly: GCF_019279795.1. Taxonomy (NCBI): domain Eukaryota; kingdom Metazoa; phylum Chordata; order Ceratodontiformes; family Protopteridae; genus Protopterus; species Protopterus annectens. The sequence continues at coordinate 311,875,493 of NC_056729.1, forward strand.
TTCTTTGAAGCAGTCACCAAAGCCGTAGACAAGGGTAAGGTGGTTCACACAGCCTATCTAGATCTTACCAAGGCATTCGACACCATCCCCCACTCTGGAATTATAGATAAACTCACTAAACTAGGTATAAAGCCCTATGTCACAAGATGGGTTGCCAACTGGCTCACTGACAGAACCCACACTGTGAAAGTAGCAGACTCCAAATCCGACTTCAGACCAGTGACAGGTGGAGTACCACAGGGTTCAGTCATGGGTCCTCTCCTGCTTGGTATCTACTTCTCTGAAGTACAGGCTAACACAGAAGATCTTTGGCTAATGAAGTTCGCAGATGACTGCAAACTAGGAGCCATAATCGAAACTCCTAATGATGTGGACATCCTACAAAAGGGCCTCACTGAGGCAGATGCCTGGTGTCAAATCCATGGCCACAAGCTCAATGCCAAAAAGTGCACTGTCATCCCCTTTGGTAAAACCTATATACCTATGAACTACAACATAGGCGGTAGTATACTTAACACCGAAAGTGTGATGAGAGACCTTGGGACACAGGTGGACAGTAGTTTCTCCTTTGATAATCACATTACGACAGTAGTCAGGAAATCCTTCTACGTGGCACACCTCATCACAAAAGGTTTCTCATCTAGAAAAAAAGAGGTCATTGTTCCCCTCTACTCATCATTCATTAGACCCATTATAGAGTACAACACCCCTTTTGGTATGTACCTCACAAGACATCTACAACAACTGGAAAGGCCGCAGAAATACCTCACAAAGAGGATTACTGGCCTCAAACAGATGCCCTATGCAGACTGTCTCAAAAAACTCCAGCTTTACTCCATCACATATTGCCTACTCAGAGGTGATCTCTGCCTAACATACAAAACTATGTCAAACCTAGAGCTATTGGACATGCTCCACTTAAAGAAATCCCAATCCCTCCGAGCTACATGCTCTAGGGACCTAAACCTTGTCACCACAATGAACAGAACATGCCAGAGGGATATATTCTTGTCCCAGAGACTTCCCATACTCTGGAATAAACTACCTATCTATATCAAACAAAGCTCCTCATTAGCACTCTTCAAGAAAAATCTTGATGATTGGATGGGAAATAGGAAATTCACCCCAGGGATCACCTCTGTGGCTCTGCTCAGCAGTGGCACAGGAAAATAATTTTCTTGGGTGGCAAAAGCCAGGGTACCTTTTTGGCTGGGCTTGTATAGGCCCCAGGGTCGATAGCCTAGTACCTAACTATGAACCTATGAACCTGAGTAACTAGCTTGGAGGTGTGGATATCCTTAATGAATATGGACACACCTCTGCCTTTGGTGTTCCGGTCCAGGTTAGCTGGCCGAAAAGTGTGGTATGAGTTATAGCCTGGTAATGCAGGGGTGCTTTCTGGAACCTTGAACAAGGTCTCAGACACTGCACAGATATCAGTGATCTCCATTTTAAAGTTTGCCTCAAGGGAGTGCATTTTGAGATTTAGACTTCTACCATTGAGTAGCATTACCCTCAGTTTTTGCTTGCCTATTCCTGTTAACGGTGGTGAATTTGTCATTTGAACCTTGCCTAAAAAGGGCACTATAGGGTCAGCAAGAGCATTAGCTAGTATCCAGAATCCTAGGGGGTGAAAGGTTTAGGCCATCTCTGGCAAAGCATTGTGGTCTGTCGACCATGTCCTCCCAGGAAGACAGATAATGGATCCCCTAAGAATGACACCAGAAGCTTAGCCAATTGTTGAAGTCAATCATTTTGTCCTTGTACTGCGGTATCATTCTGGGCAATGGCAGGATGCTACACAGGGCTAGGGTCATATGTGCCTGGCCAACAAGATCAGAGAGCTCTTCCATGTCTCTTTTCATGTAGTCTAGGGAGGTACGTCTCAGGTCATTCACACCAGCATGGACAATGACAGAGTCATATTTGTACTTGTTGTGGAGTATGTGGAGATGTGGCGGATCCTGGCACCTGACAGGCAGCTGACAGTAACCTTCTCCTTGTTTAGCCTGGTGAGTGGGACATCAGTGTGCCTGAGTATAGAGTTACCTATGACTAGTGTGTTGGGTACATTGTTTTGCCTTATGGGCTGTGGTTGAGTGGCACACTGAGTCTGTGGGCTATGTGTCATTTGGGTTGTGCTGGGGGGTAGAGGTTGCTTGCATTTCTGGTTTGGAGGTCTCTGTTGCTTGAGCAGATTATTATTGAGAGCCTCTGTGAATGTTTTTGTGTTTCTATCCGTTGATATTGGTGGTGTAGGTTTAGTGGGACTATGTGATGAGTGTGGTGTGGTGCAAGTGTTTACCTTCTCCTCTTGACTGTCAAGTTCAGTCTTGGTTGGAGAGGGCTTTACCTCCAGTTTGGCTAGATAAGTGCATCTCTCAAAGGTTGTGGGGTTGAGTGGTAGAAGGAGAGGGTTGTCTGTGTACATGTGGCAATTGCTACATTGCCCCAAGATGCCCAGATTTATCAGATAGACAGGAGAGAACAGTGGGAACTGACCCTTAGACATGCCTGAATAAAAAAAATACTTTCCTCTAGACAAGTGAGGAAAGTGAGTATAAGAGCTGTTTTTCTCTAAGCAAGTGAGGAAAGCAAGTACGAGAACTGCTTTCCTCTAGGTAAAAAGGAAGGTTGAGTGCTGTAGAAATTTTGTAGCTTATTTAGTGCACGAATAAGCAAATTCAAGTGCTAAAACTAAGAATCTGTACCTGGATCTTGTGGTAACTAGGCTAACTAGCACTTATCACTCCCACTGATAAGCTAGAATGCTTCCATCCAACAGAGAAATGCTTGGGGGGCTCAGAAGCTTGCAGACAGTCTTGGATACAGCAAATATGTATCTGGACTAGACTAGTTACTGGAAAGGTGGGAAACAAGTGCAAACACGGGCTTTTAAACCAGAAAGTTGAAAGAGATGGAAAAACTGCCAAACAGCCAGTAAACTACAATTTCTGGTCCAGAAATCACTCTTGTGGTAGATAGACTACCTAGTGCTTACCACTCCCACTGATAAGCTAAAAGGCTTCCCTCCAACACAGAAAGGCTTTGGGGGCTCAGAAGCTTACAAACAGTCCTGGATACAGCAAATTTGTATCTAGACTAGACTAGTTACAGGAAAGGTGGAAACAAACGCAAACACAGGCTTTTAAACTAGAAAGTTGAAAGAGATGGAAAAACTGCCCAGATTGCCAATAAACTACAATTACTTGGCTAGAAACCACTCTTATGGTAGATAGGCTACCTAGTGCTTGCAACTCCCACTGATAAGCTAGAAGGCTTCCCTCCAACACAAAAGGCTTTGTGGGCTCAGAAGCTTACACACAGTCCTGGTTACAGAAAATCTGTATCTGCACTAGACTAGTTACAGGAAAGGTAGGAAGCAAGCTTAGAATTTTTTTTGGAAAGTAGAAAGGGAGAAAGGAGAAACAGAAGATAATTCAAAATTAAGGACCTAAGTGGCTTGCCCTTCACAAATGCTCTCTCTGTATTAGAAAGAGTGAGCTAGTGACACTAGACTGGAATAGAGCTGGGACAGAGCTGAACAGATGAAACTGGTAGGAGTGTCTGAAGTCAAAATATGATCTCACTGTACTCGGTTGAGTGAGCAAGTGACATAGACCCAGGAGGAGTGTTCAAACACAAATTTACAGGAGGGGCGGGCAATTTCAAAGCCACCACAATTAATACCAAAACAAGAACAAGGAGGGTGGGCAGGAAACTAACTGCAGAGACAGAGAGAGACCACAGTATTCTATGAAACAATTAAATAGAAAAGTAAATAACTACAGAGAGACACAGACACAATATTCAATGAAACATTTAAACAGACAGAGAAATGAAATGCAGTACAATCTTTAACACTGCAAGTTTGTACTTAACTCAGCTACTAATGCAGTTGATTGTAGGTGTGTAGCAGAAGCCAAACAACAAAGGTATTGAGCAGTAATAAATTCAAAGATATGTGACTCACATAAATACAAAGAAACTCTCTAGAGTAAGAGTTTAACACTGAATATCAATGAAGTGAAACACAATAGCCCCCACTACTGCAGAGACAGAGAGACACCACAGTATTCTATGAAACAATTAAATAGAAAAATAAATAACTACGGAGACACACAGACACAATATTCAATGAAACAATTAAATAGAAAAATGAAATGCAGTACAATCTTTAAAACTGCAAGTTTGTACTTAGCTCAGCTAGTAATGCAGTTGATTGTAGGTGCATAGCAGAAGCCAAAGAACACAGGTATTGAGCAGTAATAAATTCAAAGATATGTGACTCACTTATAAATACAGAGAAAACCTCTAGGCTAAGAGTTTAACACTGAATATCAATGAAGTTTCATTGACATAGCATTTGAATAGTGCAGCAAGAAATCATTTGCAAAAACATTCCATTCCCAACAGAAAGTTAGTAAGCTCCCCTTATCCTGCTTATGATTTAATGTTTGTTCTACACTCCTACTCACTTGCTCACTATAGCAAGAACTTATTGTACAGAGCATGACAGATTTATAATGATGAAATAAGTAAGAGTAACACACTGTGCAGTTGGTCTTACATTTATCAGTAAAATGCTGTTGCTATTTCTTTTGTGGTCTCCCTCTCTCTCTCTCTTTTCACTGCTTTTCCTTCAATAAGTTGTCACTGTCCATCAGTTGTGTGATTTAAAGTCTGAAGCAGGAGTTCCTTTGTGTCTTGATGAAATAACGCTCAGATCTATAGGAAGATTTTTGCATAAATTCAAGAGTTCTAATCCAGATATTAACTGTTACTGACTGTTTTTGGTACAGTATTTTATGTATAGCTGTCACCTACATATTGTTATGAGCCACTATTATCCTTCTTCTGAAACTAGTTGGTCCCTGAACCTCTCACCAGCTGTCTATGTATCTTCTCCCTTCTGTGTCATTAGTCTTTCTCCAGTACATTTGTGCAATGCCTGATGCCTTGCATCACCTGTAACTCAAGCAAAATGGAAGTACTCAGCTTATGGCGAAATCTTGTGAGGTTGTGCCTTTGGCTGCATTACTCTGGTATCCTTTGCTCTACTGTGCTTAACTATGTTTATCCAGCCTAATCTATGGTTGAACAAGCTGAAGGGTTGCATGTACAGCAACAAGTTGTCATGACAGTAAAGAAGAGTAACACATACATGCTCCTTTTCTATAATCTGTTGTCATATCTGACTTTCATAAAGTAGGAGTTCCTATGTGGCATGAATAGATAATACTTGGGTCTGCACATTTTTTGTGGAATACTGGCAAGGTTCAAATCCAGTTGTACGCCAAAGTTTTTTTGAATGTTTGTTATGGCCATTGTGGGTTTTACTGTTAGCTACATATTTTCTTATTAAACCATTATCTTGCTGCTGTGTTAATGTGGTTGCTTCCTGTTGTGAAGATTGTCTTCTACAGAGTTTGCCTGAATAATTACGATAATAAAGCAAACCGTAACACAACATAGATATGTGAGGAAATTAACCATAAACTAATCTGTTAGTATGTCTACATGTATATTCCTGTCAAATCAACAACTGCCTACCTCTTCCCATACCTTCTGTATCATCAAACAAACCTCCTTAATTCAAAGTTGTTCATATAAGCCATGTTTCCAATTGCAGTAACAATGTTAGTCCCTAATGTGTTTCATAATACACCTGTAGCATACATATATGGATTGAAGAACTCCAAATGTCATGATAGATGTGTAAATCAAGCCACCTGAAACATTACCATAGGACATATCTGTTTTATTTCCAATCAGATTTAGACATGGTTGTATTTGTATAATGCTTATGTGTGTGAAGTTTGGCATGGAGCACCATGCACTACTGTTAATTCCCATTCTAAGTTCAACACTTCAAGATGTGATTACACATGTGCTAATGCTTTGCTATCAGCAGCACAAAAGAGCTTGCCGCCGCTGAACTCCAGGCAGAGAGTAAAACAGTATTTACAACATGTTATTTGTTTAGGGCATTCAACTTCTGCATGTCTTCATTTAATTTTGTAAAGAAGGCATCTGGATTTTGGGGTGCTGTTGACATTGTGTAACCATGAGACAAGACAAGTGACGGTGACACTATAAATGTTCACTATTTCCATGTAATCATCCTGGAATGAGCTGGCAGGAATACTTGATTGATAATCCACTGGCTTACAATTGTGATTGCCACTAACATCTCATACTGTGAAACAGGTACATGCCTGTTACTGTAAGGCAATGTACATTAAAGACAGTATAGAAATCTTAGCAGATAAGTATGCCATTACATTGGACAAGCACAGTGCTGTTAATCTGGCCTGTTCCCACACATGTATCTTCCCAAAACATGTGATGCACAGTAACAGATGTTCCAAACAGTGAAGTTTTACAAAGTACAAGTGTGCATTTTCACATTGTTAAATTGTACTTCTCCTGTTGCACTTGTGATTCATACTGTGTTCCCTCAATTGTGTAACTAGATAGATTAGGAGGTTCAATTCTGACTGTGTGGAATTTGTGTGTGTGTGTGTGGGTGGGGGTAGCACCTGAATGTCAAATAGCCTGTGTCCACTTCCACTCATGAGAACACATTTAATACATTGAACACAACTCCCTCTGGACTCTATTCCACTTTTAACACTAACACCCTCTCTGTAACACATTGATGAGGTCATTATATCAAACGTTCACTCTTTCCCATTAAAAGTCAGACTTGCCCTGTGGTGTTTTTGGCTAATATCATATTTTTTAGAATGTATAACTAGATAGGTAGGAGGTTCAAATCTCACAGTGGTGACCATGTGTGTGTGTGTGTGTGTGTGTGTGTGTGTGTGTGTGTGTGTGTGTGTGTGTGTGTGTGTGTGTGTATGTGTGCTTGCAATATCATCTAGCTCCTGAAATTTGTGCAATTTGATATGTAGAGGATTGAAATACAACATTAGTTAACTAATGTGATTGTATGTACTTTTAGGTACAATTATGTAATTGACAGCACCCCTGATGTAAACTTTCAGTTAGGGGATGTATTTTCACTCACAGCAGATGACCTTATACATTTATATTACTCCCAGCTGATAACCAGTTTTGGAAACACTATGCTTATATCATGCTATTAAAAATGAACCAAATCACAGCAGTCATATGAGTCATCCTGTGGCACTGGCTGTTGTTACTGTCCTCTCAGGACTATATAAATAAAGAGGCAGAAGGTTTGACTCCAGCAATGATTGACTGTTGTGCATGTGTGTTTATCATGCTGTGTAGCAAAGGTGTCTAATGCATGCAGCTGTGCAGTGTTACTGTGCACTTCAACTGTCTTCATACATTTTTATAAGAACATCAACATATAAAAGAGTGGTGATATCACCAATTCAGATGTGCACTATCACAACTATAAAACTGCATCTTGTGTGATGTGTGTGATTCAAGCAGTGTTTTGCACTTTGTGAGCTTAGGTAGTCTGTTCAAATCAAGCCATTATTCCTTAAACTCACTTGTGTCAGTTCGTCTGTGAATGTGCAGGTAGATAACAATGCTGTCAGCTAGCAATCTGTTAAATAGATTACTGGCTGGGGATTCATATTACAAGATGTTATGCTCATTTTTCAAACAGAATGCTTCTTGTATAATGATGAGACCGTGGGATGACATATGGCTTTCCCACGAGAAATACTAAGGCTTGTGAGGACATGAGACCATGTTCTGTATGCTGTTACCTTAGCAAGGCACGTTTTCAAATCCATGATTATCCACACATTTTGCATGATTGCCATTCTCCCATCATAGTGATGACTGCATGACATGCCATGTGTGTTTGGGTATACTTAGCAGCAGGCAATGTTGTGTGACAAACATACAGCAATAGTCTTAAATAAATTATAGGCACATATATCCCGTGCAGCAATAACATGATGTCATGGCTACAAAGTTCCAAATATCTTATAATTATAGCAACACTTGCAGTGTGGCATGCTCATTCTTCACAGTATCATGTACCTTTAGTTGTCACATAATAAGGTGTTCAAAACGCATCCTGACTGACAGTAAGCAGTGTGTATCCTAATGTTGTTATGCATGAATGACATACACACCTGTTATGTATCAATTAAAGTGGGAGAAACCTCCCTCATCCATTTAATCTCATGCAGATTGTTTGCAACACAGTCATATAATGTAATGACTTCACATAGGTGGAGCCTCACAGCTTTGCTATGACTCCCACTATGGTGTGTATAATTCTTACACATGTTATTGGCAGACTTTCATAGCTTGCTGTTCAATTCCAGCAAAGAGCAGGATTATATGAATGTACTGACATTACACAAACAGCACTGCATGAAGTTATTACTCTTAGAATTACTTTGAAGAAAGGAATATAAATTCATTTTGCAATTTCTGGCCAGTGAATAGCTGTTCTGTGAATGTTGTAGTGTGAGTGCTCCTGTAGCACATGCATTGTGTACTGACTTGTATATCTACGCAGATAGATAGTGGGCCACATCTGGGATGACGATGTTGTACAATACACCAGGAACAGCTTCCTTGGTTGAGAAGCACTGATGTTGCACTGCTCACAGTTGTGTGAATGTTGGCATAGTTAGCTCCTTGTCATCATTCTGACAAAATCATGCTGTAGAAATTATCCTCAAATGTCATGTATTGCTTCACACATTAATTTCATTTATTTGTAATGAGATCCAGACAAGCATCATTCCGATAACTGTCCTGGCATGTGTTCAAGTCTAGCAAGACGCTAATGCTGAGTATATTATTGATTGTTCACAGGCACTACTTAATTTCCAAGAATAATACACTGTATTGTATGTCTTCCCCCAATCATTTATGTATTACTGCAATTGTTTTGTTCACACATAACAATTTTATAGGACATGATGACTTACACAACATTTATTACTGTATGGCAATATGCAAGATCATCAGAAAATGTGGTTGGGCCTGTGTTAGTACACTTTGTTGTGCATATCTCTACATTTTATTATAGGTTCATAGGTTGGTACTAGGCTATCAGCCCTAGGGCCAATACAAGCCTAGCCATAACAATTCCCTGTCTATTTCGTTCCACAATATTTACTTCCCTGGACCCCTGTCTAGCCCAGGGTGACTGACATGATCCCCGGGGATATTTCCTATCTCCCATCCAATTGTCAAGGTTCCTTTTGAAGACGGCCAAAGAAGCACTCTGCTTGACATGTATGGGCAGTCTATTCCAGAGTCTGGGGAGTCTCTAGGTCAGGAAACTATCCCTCCAGAATGTTTTGTTCATTGTGATGACAAGGTTTAGATCCCTGGAGAGTGTAGCTCTGAGGGATTGGGATTTCTTTAAGTGTAGCATGTCCAACAGCTCTGGATTTGACACGGCCTTGTATGTTAAGAAGAGATTGCCTCTGAGTATATGACATGTGACAGTATAGATAGAGTTTTTTTATATGGTCAGCATAGGGCATCTGCTTTAGGCCTGTGATTCTTGTGAATGAGGTATTTCTGCGGCCTTTCCAGTTGTTGCAGATGTCTTAAGAGGTACATACCAAACGGGGCATTGTATTCTATAATGGGTCTAATGAGGGATGTGTACAGTGGGACAATGACCTCCTTTTTTTCTGGATGAAAAGCCCTTAGTGATGAGGTGTGCCACATAGAAAGATTTCCTGACTGCTGTGGTGATGTGGTTATTGAAGGTGAGACCACTGTCCACCTGTGTCCCTAAGTCTCTTATCACATTTTTGGTGCTTAGTGTACTGCCACCTATGTGGTAATTCATGGGTACATGTTTTTTTCCCAAAGGGGATAACTATGCATTTCTTGCCATTGAGCTTGAGCCCATGGCTCTGGCACCAAGCATCTGTGTCTGTAAGGCCCTTTTGTAGAATATCCATATCATTTGGGGATTCAGTAATGGCTCCCAGTTTGCAGTCATCTGCAAAATTTGTTAGCCAGAGTCCCTTAATGTTGACCTGTACTTCAGAGAAGTAGATGGTAAACAAGAGCGGTCCCAGGACAAAACCCTGAGGTACTTCACTTGTCACTTGTCTGGAGCTGGATTTGGAGTCGGGTACTTTTACAGTGTGGGTTCTGTCAGTAAGCCAGTTGGCAACCCATCGAGTGATGTAGGGATTAATGCCGAGCTAAGTAAGTTTATCTATGATTCAAGAGTGGGGGATGGTGTCAAAGGCTATGGCGAGGTCCAGATAGGCTGTGTGGACCACCTTACCCTTGTCCACAGCTCTGGAGACTGATTTGAAGAAGTCAATCAGGTTCAGGAGACAAGATCGGCCCTTCACAAACCCAAACTGGGTGGGGTCCTGTGCTTGAAGGTTGCCAATGTCTTTGTTTATAAGTTCCATGATAATACATTTCATGGCCTTGCAGATCAGGCTTGTCAGACTGATGGGGCGGTATTTCCAAGGATCCAAGGTGGATCCCCCTTGTGGAGTGGGATAACTGAAGCTGTGCTCCACTCAGTGGGCATGAAGCCTGAGGTGAAGCTATGATTAAACATAACACTTAGGTGAGGTGCCAGTTCATTTTGTAGTTCATGTAGTACACAGTCCATGATGTCGTCTGGTTTCATGAATGCTGTATTCTTAGCTTTGGAGAGTGCGGTTTTTACCTGTGTTGCCATTATTACTAGAATTTGGCATTCTTTCGGTATTGAGATGGGCCTTTTAGGGGGTGAGAGGGGGGGTGAAGTTGCCACTGAATCGATCTGCCAGGATATTGGCAATATCCTTGGAATCAGTATATTTAATGCCATTTTGTTGTAGCTCAGAGCAGATCTGATCATTGTCATTTAGATTATTGACATAGCTATAGAATGCCTTGTGGTTGTCTTTGAAATCTTTGGCAATTTTATTTTCATAACTAGCTTTGGAGGATTTTATGAGGGATCTCAGTTTCTTACTGAGGCTGGTAAGGGAGTTTTTTGCATGCTGGGATTTTCCTCTTTTTTGCAGCAGTTTTTTCCTTATGTTGTAAAGTTTGTTTATGGCAGGGGACCACCTGATTGGCTTCCTTTTTTTGGAGGAGAGTGTCTTGGTTCTATTTGGGATGCACAATTTGTGCACGAGTGGATGAATGGATTATGGCAGGCCTTGATGTAATTTCTTGTAAACATGTCCAGTATAATCATGTAGTAGATGCACTCCATTTACTAATGGAGACCTTGCACTACTGCAGTGTCAACATATCTATGTTGTCATTTGTCACATGTATTTTGAGTATTATTATATTACTGCTTAGGATGTACATGAATATAAGACACAGGTTTACTAAGACAATGTTGAAGTGGACTCAGTCGAATGATGTTATCATCGACCCACATCCACGAAAGTGACAATGTCAAATTGTAACATTGTTGAAGTACATCTCGAATTTGACCTAGGAATGGGCTTTAACATAGGTTGAGATAGGGGTGAGATTTGTACTTTGGTTGCTGTTCGGCCTCCGAACTTCATCAAAGTGGATTCTACTGAATCCACTTGAACGTTGTCATAGTAAACCTAAGACACATACTTGTCTAATACATAAGTCAAGGTGATATACTTTCTGTCCACTGTTGCCAAATGACAACAAATGATAAAACATGACCCTTTCTGATGTGGATGATACAATGGCTTTAAGGCTCATTTTTTTTCTTGTCGTAAAACTCTACTGCCAATCATGAGCGGACAGGTGATCTGCTGTGGTGACCCCTAACTGGGAAAAGCCAAAAGAAGAAGAAGATGAAACATGATGAAGGAGAGAATACATCACTACTGTCAGTTATCATGCGTACATTCCCTGCATATGCATGTCATATTCAATAACTGCAGCCTATGCAAATTGCCCCTAAACTAACCACTGCTCTTGCTAACTTTTATCTGAACTCAGCACGTTATCAACAATATCACATTTACTCTGTTTCTTACAGTATTGCATTGTGTCTCTCTCACATCCATTGTTAGCATGTCCATTTTTTGCTAAGTACAAAGGTAAATATTAAATGTAAAGGACTATGAACAGAAGTCATTATTATTAAATCAACATGGAAGTGCTTCTGTTTAAAATGTGTCTTTGTGGCATAATCACACTCAACTGCATTAACTAATTTTTTCCATTTACCCTCCCCTCATACTTATGTCTGCACTATTAACATTGTATTCTGTATACATTCTCCTCATTAAACATTCCCTACATCTTACTTCTTGTAATCAACTTGTATTTTCTTAATATAAACTGCCCATTTGTACTCACGTAGTTTGTTTGCCTGCAGGCAAGCAGTTTTGTTTACATTGTGTGCTCATGTTTCCCTGTGCCATTTCACGGCTGCAACCACTGCTGTTGGCCATGAAAAGGTGCTTGTCAATGTGTAAGCATGATGAACAGCATGCATATTAAATGAGCATTGCTGCTCATCTGATTAACATACTGTAATTGTGTAGACTTCATGCAAAGCCTGCACAATTGTTAATGAATCACAGCGTATGTTTTTCAACTAACCATTCTAGGTCTTCTTTCATGAGAAAACAGTGAGTTAAACAGATGTGCTAAGATTATACATAGATAAACACATCATAATATGAAAATGTGGTTCTTACTTGTGTTTACTTCAGTTATATCACATTGCAGATATATTAGTATGATCTTAGATAAACGTTCATTCCTTTTCATGTTACCTCCACAATATTTCCTATATATATCTATATATATATATATATATATATATATATATATATATATATATATATATATATTTTTTTTTTTTTTTTCCAGCTTTCTTTCCAAATCATATTTGTATACATAGGTTATTTTGACTTATTTTATGTCAGCATGTTTTACTACTCTCCCTCATATTTCTGGTTTTGTGATTTTCATACTCACATGTTTATCATCATTTCTTCAATGGTTTCACTTCACATGTGACAGAAAACATATGTATCAGTCATTTTCATTTAACTGCAGCTTAATCTTAATGAAACAGAATATTAACAAAAGATTTCATATTAAGGCAGTAATACTTGTGAGTGACAAAACTTCTGCAATGCACAGACACACACACACACACACACACACACATACACACACACACACAAACACAAATAGTGTCTCGCAAAAAAATGCTAACAGAAATTCAAAGTGGCAAATTACTATTCACATCAGTAAGGTGGTTGAGAATGATGCCAAAGAAAGAAGTCTGGCCAGGGTAAACAACAAAATAAAACATTAAATGGCAAGTGAGTTTATCCACACATTTCTTCTTTAGCCTTTAATTTCAAATCTATACAGGTAAGTGGTCTGAGAATGCATAAACATTTTAGATTCATAGGTTCATAGGTAGGTACTAGGCTATCTGCCGGAAGGCATTTATAAGCCTAGCCAGAATGTTTTGGCTTTCGCTGCCCGCTTAGATTAGTTCCCTGTGCCTCTGTCCAGCAGAGCCACTGAAGTGATCCCCGGGGTAAACTTTCTGATTCCCATCCACTCGTCAAGGTTTCTTTTGAAGAGTGTTAGCGAGGAGCTCTGCCTATTGTAGATTGGAATCTTGTTCCAAAGCATGGGAAGTCTATGGGACAGGAATCTATCCCTCCAGCACGTCCTATTTATTGTTGTGGTGAGGTTTAGATCCCTAGAGCATGTGGCTCAAGGGGATAAGATTTTCTTTAGATGGAGCATGTCCATCAATTCTGGGTTGGACATGGCCTTGTATGTCAGGCAGAGATCACCTCTGAGTAGGCGGTATGCAACCGAGTACAGCTGGAGTTTCTTCAGTCGTGCTGCATAGGGCATCTGTTTGAGGCCAGTGGTCCTCTTGATGAGGTACTTCTAACATCTTTCCAGCTGTTGATGGTGTCTTTTAAGGTACATCCCAAATGGGGCGTTGTACTCTATGATGGGTCTGATGAATGATGAGTAGAGGGGCACAATGACCTCTTTTGATCTGGATGCAAACCCTTTTGTGATTAGGTGGGCCACATAGAAGGATTTTCTAATCACTTTGGCAATGTGATTATCAAAGGTAAGATTACTATCTACTTGGGTCCCCAGATCCCTTATTACATCTTCCATATTTAGGGGACTACCACCTCTGTAGTAGTTTGTGGGTACTTAGTTTTTTCCAAAGGGAATGACTATGCACTTTTGGCATTTAGCTTGAGGCCATGATTTTGACACCAGGTACCCATCTCAATGAGACCCTATTGGAGGATGTCTGTGTCAGCCGGAGAGTTAATTATAGCCCCTAGTTTGCAGTCATCTGCGAACTTGGTCAGCCATAGTTTTCCTGTGCTTGCCTGCACCTCTGAGAAGTATATCCCGAACATTAGGGGTCCTAGGACTGAGCCCTGGGGAACACCACTTGTAATTGGTTTAGAGTTGGACCTAGCTCCTGCAACTCTCACCATGTGGGTTCTGTCCGTGAGCCAGTTGTCAACCCATCTTGTGACATAGGGGTTTATGTTCAGGCTGGTGAGCTTGTCTATAATACCGGAATGGGGAATGGTGTCAAAGACTTTTGCAAGGTCTAGGTAGGCTGTGTGGCACCTTTCCCTCATCTATAGCCTTGGTAATTGTCTCAGAGAAGTCCACCAGACTTTTTTAAGATATGCAGACTGTTTTAATCTACAGTTCCAATTAGCATTTGTGAAAGTAACTTCATTAGTATTTTTAATGAAATTCCATTTATATTTATTTTATTTAATCAAAAATACTAACACGTTGCATATTTTTTTGCTGACTTTGAAAAAAAAAACATTTCAGTGATACATTTCTGAAATTGCCTCTTATTTCTTTAGTCATAAAATGTTTTAAATGCTTATTTTGAGACTGTAACTTTAAATCATGAAAATAAATCTTTGGAAATGTAGGTGAAAATGGTATACTAAGAATGAATTTAGTAATGGTAATATAACAGATCTACTATATGATGTCCTGACTCTAATATGTAATTACCACCAGTTTTCTATTGTTCTAAAACAGTTTACAATCATGCAATTTTTAAAGTTATAATCATATTCATTAAACAGTGTGAGCAGTTTCTAAGTAATTAAAAATTATATATGCAGTGGTTCAGCCTTCAAGATGGCAGCTTTCCATAACTGCTTACTAATGAATCTTACTAAATTTCCTTTGAGGCATGTAGATGTAAATCCCTTTTGCCTGCTTATTATTATTTTTCACTCATTTAATTTTTCATTTAAGTGTCATTGAGTCAAAGGTGCTTCATGTTGAATATATCATTTGTGTTATTAGTATTCTGAATTTTCTAACTAATAGCTTTGCTAATTAACAGGCATGAATCGTTTATTTTAATGTGCTGTAACTGTTAGCATTCAAATTCAGAATTAGGTTTCTGTGTTTGTTATTCACAGGATAAATGTCTGCAAAATATACCTTTAATATAGTTAATTTCATTGTGTGTTTTGCTGTATTCATACCAAAATATCTGAATGTGTGAGTACAGCTCTGACCATATATATATATATATATATATATATATATATATATATATATATATATATATATATATATAAATATGGAAAAGATGACACTTTGTTTTGCCAGTATCATTCTGGATTGGTCTTAAATACATTTACTTCTTTGATGTTGGTTGGGACCCTTGAGACCACCATCTAATATAAAAGACCTCAGGCTTTAGCGCCCTACATCTAAAGTAATGGGCATCAGGTTTTTCATAAGACAAGTGTTTTGGAATTTAGCTAGACTCTTCATTTATGCTGCACAAAATAAAATAGTAAAACATGATAAGACTCTAGCTGCTAGAGTCTGGTATATTGTTCTGTATGCATTAATAAATCCTGTGGGTCACAAATAATTGAAAAGTCTATATGCTGGCACAGTTGTATTCGTAATGCATAATTATTATATCTCCTGCAATGTCTTCATCAGTGGAGAATGGGAAAAGGGATGTTTTTTTCCCAATGTTGGTACACTGTTTGGCCAGGAGGTCTATGATTTGGTGATGATGTGGTACATTTTTGATTTATGGCAATTTGTTGCAGACTTTTAAGACTATACATTGCTAGACATACATCATGCAGAAGTCTTGACTTTGATTCAAGCAGCATGTATTTGCTTTCTGTATATCTATGAGCAAATTATTTAATTCAGCCCTGAGCTGAACTTGCAAAGAAAAGAGACTGTATGCCCCTCTATCTATATATGTTGGTACATTTCATTGAATCCCAAATGATTGGAAACAATCTGAATGAATACGCAGTTTACTGAAAGCACATTTGGTTGAATCACAATTCACAGAAATCTACTGACGACTATAGAAAGTCAATGGAATCACAGGAATTGCTAGGCAAATTAGTTTAGAACACAGTTATTACCTTATTACTGCCCAC
>NC_056729.1:311896850-311919280 GCF_019279795.1 Protopterus annectens
CGCTAAGTATACTAAACATATTCTTGAACAGGTAGAGCAAGTTTTATGCAATGAAAAACAGAACAGCCTGAACTTATGGTAAAGCCTGTGCCAAGTTCTGTTGACAAAGAAAAAAATATCAGACATTTATATTTTTAATGTTGGGACAGGGGCCACATAACTAGATTTTGTACAAGTAAAAGTCACATGGTTATAGATATAAAAATGTAACCAGTGAAAATCATGATAGTGGTGATAGAATGTGATAAAATGTTTGCTAGAGTAGTTATTTCATCTGTCTCAAACCTTAATTAGGTGTAATGTCTTACTTGGTGGCAGGGAATTACAACGTCTACTAAACTCGAGCAGTATGATTACATGTATAAAAGAATGTTATATTTGTAAATAAAATAAAAAAAAACTGTAATGTGCCTGGGGAATGTCTTCTGATATGTTTATAAAGGCATCAAGGCCAACCCTTTCCAACATATTGTTATGCAGGTTGGACGTTTCAGAATTAATCCTATTCTCACTAATTTTATCAGAGCCAAACTGTCCTTAACGCATAAAGTCAGCTTAAGTACACACAGCTAAAATTTCTTTTATGTATACTGTGTGATAATGCTTCCAGAAAAGTCTGCATGCAAGGTGCAAAGTGATGATCCAGAGACTAATATAAATATGCATGTACTTTCTTAAAATTTAGAGTTCTAAGATTTTAATCATTTTACAGTAATGTCTACTTCCTCATGACATTCATTCAAGATGTCATAAGGAAGGGTTTCATATTCATTCTCACTTCTTAAACTATAGTAGGAATTAATATATTGTTTTCCTTTTAGTTTAGTAGTTCTATAATGCCCGCCTTTGTCATCATCATAAAATAACATTTTCTTGTTGTTTTAAAAAAGACAAACATTCTGTTATAGTTTCTTAGATTATTAGGTACTTACTAGGCTATTGACCTGTTTGAATCTTAAGAAGCCTTGCTTTATATTCCCATATTATTTTTTAGCCGTTGTGTTTTGCGTGTAAATAAACTAGAACAAGCAGTGGAAGCATATGTTAGAACATTGACATGTTGACTCTGTCCATGAGGGACAGAGGTGCTTAACCCGGGATGGATTTGTTGTTACCTATCTATTTGCCCAAACTGCATTCGAATAGAGTAAGATAAGTAGTTTCCTTAATGTGGAGTGGAAGATGGTTCCTCTGAAGAGAATTCTCTGTGCTGCACTTTTTATGTGGCATAAGAGGCTGAGACTTGTTGAGCTGGTATTCATGCTACCACTGGACTTACAACAATGTCTGACAGGATAGTCTGTTGTGCTGTATACATGGGGCAGTCTCCTCTTAGTATTGTATATGGTACCGAGAAAAAGGACGCAGAGTTGAAATGGTCTGCATATTTTTTATGAATTAGGTCCTTGAACTTTCCTAGAGAGTAAGTGTTGTGTTTGTTCTAGTTGTGACACGTTTTTGAACTGGTACATACAGAAAGGAGCATTATACTCAATGGCTGGCCTAATGAATGCTAAGTAAACTGAAATTATTACATCCCTGGACCTGGACACCATTTCTTCAGCTATAAGCTGTGTGATGAAAAAGAATAACCTTACAACAGTGGATACTTGCTGATCAAAGGACACTTTGTTGTCGACATAATTTCCCAGATCCCCAACTACGGGATCAATTTTCATGGACGTATTGTCAATCTTATAGTTACAAGCATATCTCTCAACCTCTTAGAACAAGAAATCTGGACAAAGCTATATCTGAACATCTGCTTTCATCCCAGTCTGACACGAGGGGGATTCATAGACAGTGATTGTCTTTTGTTGAGCGTTAGGGAGGTAGGCAGCATATCTCACAACCTCTTAGAGCAAGAAATATGGACAGAGCCATAAATAAAAGTGGGACAAAGCCCCAAAAATAGGGATAATTTTTAAATATTGATCTTGCAAACTTAGAAGGTTGATAAAATAATAGGTTTTGCATTAGCATACATTTTCTGAATGGTATGAAGTCTGAAACTCAAATCTCTGCCATTATTTTCCAACTTCAGTCTTTAACGATTTGCCACTAATTTGCCAGAAAACCACAACTTTATGAAAAATGGGACCAAAAATATAAGGCAAAAATCTGGACATTCTGCGAAAATCTGGACAGTTAAGAGGTATGGTTACAAGGGAAGGCATGCTTGCTAAAGGATATGATTATACATTTCTTGGCTTTCAGTTTTAGTCTATAGGTTTGACACCAGCTACTTATTGGAACAGGCCATCTTGGAGGATCATGGTGTCCTTTGGAAAATAATATTTAACATTTGAGAAGTAAATGCCAAGCAGGAATGTCCTAAGGGCTGACCATCAAGTACATCACTAGAGACTGTTTTTTGGAGGAGGTAGAGCTGTCTACATTTACTTCTTGTGATCTGTTTGTGCACCACTTTGCTATCCAATGAATTACACAGGGACGTACATTTAGTTTGGAGAGTTTATCCATAGTACCTAAGTGTGGAATGATGTTGAATGACTTTGCAAAATCTTGATATGTGGTGAGTATTGATTTGCCCTCATCATTTGTGACAGTAACTTTTTCAAAGAAATCACCCAGGTTAAGTAGACATGATCTGTTCTTGACAAATGCAAACTGACCTGGGTTGAGACCCTGTAGATTACATATACCCTTAATTATTAACTCCATGGTAATTATTTTCATAGTCTTACAGATGAGATGTATAGGTCAATAATTACCAGATCCATCAAAACTCCACCTTTGTTCAAAGGGAAAATTGTTGCTGTCCCCCATTCATCTGTCATGATACATGTTTTGAGGCTGATATTAAATAGCCTCTGTAGAGGGACTGGCAAGTCATGTTTCATGCTGACCATTTGACAGCCTGGTATATTGTTGAGCCCCATAGATGAAGTATTCTTGGGGAATTTAAGTGGGTGCAGATGTGGGTATGTGATCTGAGAATACTGTAGGGTAAAATTTTTGTTTATTTTTATTTTCTGTTTGTTTACCAGGTTAGTTTGACTGGACGCAAGGTGACCATTTTCAGCAAAGGTCCGGGGAGAAAAGCTCCAGATACATAGTAAAACATTATAAAAAATAATAAAAATAACAAAAAAAATTATATAAGCATAGCTATTTTGTACAAAGAGCATAGAACATATAAAAGGAGTAAAAATCAGAGTTTTACAATTTATCCAGCATACAGTAGTTAGAATATTGAGAAACAATTAAACAAAATATTATACAACAAATATAGAATTGCTTGAAAATAAATTAAAAAAGCAGTGTCCATAGAAAAACAGGATCATAAACTAGAAATCATAGCTATAAAGGTGGCCTAAACATCTGGTTCACAGTAGTATGCACTAAGTGAAACTACACAGTACACCTGGGATCTAGGGATGTTGAAAGTCAGGAACAGATGAAATTAGTCAGGTTCTGTACAGGAACATATCCAAGTTTTGAATAGGAGATCTTTTAATAGGGATTTAAAAGTATTTTTACTATTTAGACATCTAATGTCAGGGGGTAGAGAGTTCCAGGCCTTAGCAACTGCATAAGAGGAATAAAGAGACTGGCCTGAGCTATGAAAGCAATTGGTAACAGTCAGTAGGGCAGTATTGGAAGATCTTAGTTGACATGCAGTATTATGGAAGGTGAGCAGACCAGAGAGGGCAGGTATTTTATTTGGTCAGTATAGCAGTTGGGTTAGGAGACGGTTGTATTTTAGTAGGGTAGGGAGTTCTAACCACCCTGATTGTCTTAGGGAGAGGCAATGATGAGAACAAAACTTAGCACTGGTTGCAAATTTTGAGATTTTTTTGTAGCAGGTAGATAGTTTCAGAAGGTCAGATTTTAGGTTAGTTAGAACTGGGGAAGCATATAGTAAGGTGGAGCATAGATGGGTACAAGATATAGTGATTCAGGATTCCTGTGTGAGGAAGCTCTTGCAGCGGTAGAGTGAACCTAGTTTTTTATGAACTTTGGCAATTGTTAGTGTTATATAAGGGAATGATGTTTGAGCTAAATTTGTGTGCAAATTGATTAGCAATATCTTCTTGGTGTGAGTATTTGTTATCATTTACTGTTATCTCTGAACATTGTTGGACATTGTTTCTGAGGTTTCGAACATAGATAAAGAAGGGCTTTGTGGTCATCCTTCACTTGGATGGTTATTTTTACCTCATATCTGGCTATGGTTGATTTGATCAATGTCTGGAGTTCCCTATTTAGTTAGCAATAATGTTTTTGGCATCTTGAGAGTTAAATTTAGTTAGGAGATGGTTGTATTTTCGTAGGGTAGGGAGTTCTAACCATCCTGATTGTCTTAGGGAGAGGCAATTTATTTTTGTGGGCAGTTAATTTTTCTTTTATTAAGAGCCTGTTTATATTACAGTTCCAACAATGGAGTACATTTTTGAATGTATTTCTAAGGTGAACAGATGCATCTCTGCAGCTATTTATATGTGCATAGAATTTGCCAGTAAAGGATTCAGCATAAGGTGCGTTTGCATTTATGCATTTCTTCTCTCAGTTTTTGTAAAGTAGCCTTCACATAAACTCTGAAAACATATCTACTGGAAGTTGTTTCCACCTTCCGTCTTATAGTGAATGCGACTGATTAGTGTTCCAGTTTGACCATGGAGGAGGTAACAATTTTGAAGCAAAGCTGGCCCATATTATAAGGACCAAGTCCAGAATTTTGTTGCCCCTGGTTGATGTAAAGACTAACTGGTCCAAAGAGTTTGCTTTGGTGATGGCTAGAAATTTCTGAGCTTACATGTTTGAGGCTGTGTAAGTCCCCCAGTTTATGGAGAGGTAGTTTAAGTCTCCTAGTAGAATGGTAATTAGATTAATACACATGGATTTTATTTAGGTAGGCAGTGTGGGCTAAGGGAACACTATCATAAGGGGTTTGTTATTAGTAAGCTAGATGTTGAGGCATTTTCGATTGTTATCTTGTCTGGAGGTGATTTTTTTTAAAAAAAATATGAAGATACTGCCTCCTTTAGTTCTTTCCTGTAATGCAGTGGGTCTGACATGTATTAGGTATTAAATCTCACTCACTGATGGAATGTTTTTGTTGGTCTTGAACCAGGTCTCTGTGATAATGAATGTATCAAAGTTTTCCAGGTTTCGGGGTGCTTTAAAGGAGTGGAGTAGAGATTTTCATTCAGCTTCTAGCAACAATAACCTAATGTTATCTAGATTCTGTTCTGTTATGTTATATTATGTTATTTTGGAACATTTAGAAAACTGATATTGTGTAAATAAAGGCACTAAGGGTATGGAAAAGGATTTAACAAAAATACAAGAATCTTGGTTGAAGAGATGCAGGCTATCTCTGGCAAAGCAGTTAGGACTGTTGACCTTGTATACCCCACCTGATGTGTATTGTACCACATTTGAATGATACCAAAGCTAAACCAATTGTTCAAAACAATATTTTTTTTCGTTCATATTGTGGCATCATTCTTGATGGTGGTAGAAAGCTACTCAAAGCTAGGTTCATGCCAGCCTCAGTCACATATCCTGAGAGCTCTATCATCTGTCTCTTCATATAGTCCATGGAGGTACACCTCAAGTCATTTATAACCATATTTACTTAACTGTATCATATGTGTATTTGTGGTGCAAAGATCTGTATGCTCACATATTGTGGCTAATCCTAGCCCCTGATAGCCAACAGAATTTCACCTTTTTCTTGCACAGTCTAGTGAGTGGTGAAGCTGCACACCTCACTATGGAGTCACTGATGACTAGGATGTTGGATTGTGTGCAGGTTTACCTTATGAGCTTTTGAACTGAATCAAGGTGACTTTTAGATATATGTACTTCATGATGGGTGCATCCTGTGTTGTGTGTTTGTGAGGTTGTTGAGGGTACTTGTTTCATAGGTTGCTTCTAGGAGGCTTTTGTAATTTAGGCTGGTTGGTTTTAAGAGCATCAGCTTATGAAGGACTATGTGTTTGGTCATTGCTGTGTGTGCTTTGTTTAGTTTGCTTATTATTTGTTGAGACTTTTTGTGAGAGCTTTGCCTCTAGCAATAACAAATTACTATGTCTCTCACAAGGTAGAAGGTTGTCAGTAAATATAAGGTAATTGGTACATTGTCTCAGGATGCCCATTTCAACTGAGATGGCTATAGAGACAGTTGGAAAGTATAGATTAATGGTTCCAGGTGCTTACTAATGTGGATTGCAGGGGGAGTGGTGCCTGTGAGGTATGGTGTTGATTTCCTGGTGAAGTTATCTGTCTAAAACAAGCAAGTTGCACAAGAGCCAGATTTTGGTCAAATGGGGCCCTAGGCAAGATAATGGATCTGGGCCCCAGCCACATCCCTACTCTGCAGTGTCCCTACCCAGCAGCCTTTCCAGTGTCCCATTACTTTCCTCTCTGCCTCCCCCATTACCATAAAATACTGTTCAAACCAGTCAGTGTGCATACTAAGTTCTTCTTTACTTCTACAATGGTTAGAGATATTTTATAGCACAGACACTATTAGCCATTTGCTAAACAAAACAATACAGTCTCACAATGAAATAGACTTAGCATGAGCAACAGAAAAATTATCTTCTCTTGAAACTCACATTCACTGAAACAGCATTGAAATTCACATTTATAGAAGGCATATCTGTCCAGTGGCTGATTAAATGTACCTTTTGGCTGTTTTTAACCATGGGCCCATTGCACACAGTTTTAGGAGCATGCATAAATGCATGTGTTCTTTGATTCACCTTCTTGAGTGTATTACATTATATTATTTGTTTAATGCAGCAACACTTGTTACAGTGAGTTTTAAATTTGTAGTTTGAACATTTTGCAGTTAGCAGTGAAACAAAACATATGAACCATTAATGAGAAGGCTATCCATTTCAGAACATTTCAACCATAAAAGACCACTCATACTACTGTCATTATAATCCACCAAAAACAGTCAATATGCACAATCTCTGCAAAAGTAAAAGTCATCTGAATAATTACACATTAAAGATATCAGTAACTAATGAAGATGTTGCCACCGACAAACAGCTTTGCATTTCAGTACTTTATCTACAAATTCAGTGCCTGCTGACCTTGAAAAATAAATTGCCTATATATTACAATTGAAAAAAAGGCATGCTGATGACATGCAATAAGGAATAGCTGTCAGACTGTCAACAGGTTCATAGTTACTAGACATCTTATCCAAAGGAAGATACACTCAGGAGTGCAACCAAGATATACTTGAATGGGATATGCACATAAATCATGACTTTTAGTAAAATCTCTTCTCATTTTCCTTTAAGTTTTCCTCTCCACTATTATTATGCACTATTTTTGTTTGCTTTTGTTTACCAGGAATGTTAAACTGGGTAAATCCCTCTTTTTGTCAGATTAGGGTTAAGGCTAGCACCCATTGCTAAGGTGGTACAGGGACAGATATATAAGCCATCATTGGTGAGAACATGGCATGATTAGTCAGTGAAGGTGGGTTACTAAATATATGTACTATCGGGTCTATATTAGAACCTCAAATGATCACAATGTAGAATCTGACCTTGTCGACACGTAAACAGCAAAACTGCAGAACATCGAAGAGGTAAACGGAAATCTCCGTAAGGGCAGATTTCCATTTACTTCAAAGTAGTGCAGTCTTGGAGTTGGAATATTTAAGTAGCGGGGGGTGTGGGGGGCACAGCCCCCCACATGGGGGATGCAGGGGAGCTTGCCCCCCTACTTAATGCAAGTAGTTCTGTTTTTTGACTATTTTTAATATTTTTATTAGGTGTTCGATGTTACTGGACTTCGACGATATGGTGTTGATCATATCGTATTCAAAGTTCAGTAACTTTGAGCATCTAATATAGACCCTGTACTATCTGTGTGTGGACTACATATACAATATATGGAGACTGGGTTATCCTGGTGAAGAGGATTGATAGTAGAACCAAAAGATATAATTTATTTATTTATTTGTTTATCAGCCTTTGATTACCAGGAAAGTCTGAGGAATGCACAATTTCAGCAGAGGCCTTGTGAAAAATGCTCCACATTATATGTTTTTTCCACAGGCAATTAGAATGATTTAAAAAATATGACATATATCACTGAGCTATACATAGTTTAACAGCTGACCACAATGTAAAGTCTACTATACAGTAATTAAAGCATGGTAAAGTCGCACATATCTAAAGAACATTCAACATTATTTTATAGTTTATGTATTAAGTCACACTAACATGTTAGTGCACAGACAGCAGTTCTTCACCAGAGACATGGGAACAAGTCAGAAAGTGTCAGGACTTTAGGGTACTTGATTTAGCTTCAGAAGAAGGGGGTATCAGCAATGGTGCTGTTACAACAGCAGGATTGTTTTTTTTTTTGATGGATATGATTTCAGTGGGATTTAAAAATATAGTTGAAGCTAGTGTTCAATTAAGAAGAATGATTGCTGGGATCTGGCTTGCAGTTCATAGAAGGATGGAGAATAGCAAACAAGAATGGAGTTGTCTACATACTGACTAACTGAGGAGATGCCAAAAGCAGTATCAAGATCATTGACAAACATATTCAAAAGCAATGGGCCTCTTACAGAGCCTTGAGAGACAATTATGTTAACAGAAAGGAAGGAAAAATGAGTATGTGGTTTGCCACCTGACACATAGGCAATTGTTGTGCTGTGCTTAGTGTGAAAAGGTAGGGAGTAGGGAGTAGGTTTTGCTCTAAAAGGTATGGTACTAATTGGGAGTGAACACATCACAATAGCAGAAGTAGTACAGCAATTGATGTAAAGTTACTATGATCATTAGATTTGCTGCCTTTATGTAGATATAATATATAACTTTGCTTCCAGATTTTTGGAACTTGGGGATTAGTTATGGGCCTGTTGATGAATAAGGAGACTTGGACTGCTGGAGCATCTGCTGTAAGTTAAAAGATTTTGGCTGGAAGCCTGCCAGTGCTAAGGTGGTTGGTTTAACCTTAAGGAGGACTTTTTGATGAAGGAGTTTATTTATTAATCGATTAATACTTGTCCCCTGAGCTAAGATTTATTAGGTGTATAATATACTAGAACTGAGGCCATTTGTAAGAAAATTTATCATGTTTTTACTAGGTAACAGCACAAAAAGGACTGAAGTGGAACTCACTGAAAAAATGCACTTTTAACCATCTTCTGAACCCTATTTTGAACCTATATGAAAAATTGTGTGAAACCAAATTGCATTCCATGCAACTAAACATGACTAACAAAAAATGTTTAAATTAAATGAAGATGAAAACCTATGTTGTAATGAACTGGCCAACAATAAAATATTATAAATAAAGCATTAAGAATCATGTAACCAGATAAAGGCAGTAGTATATTTATTATGGACAAGCGCTGGTCCTCCACTGCACTCTAGAGCTAGAGAGAGCAAGATTAACATTTCACCTGAGTAAAAATCTGATAAAGGTACTACTCCAAGTCTAATTTGTGCTTCAGAAAGAAAAGAAACTCCCATAGACATATAAATGCTCTAAGACAACTGTATGGCAGCTAGCGTACTGGGTTCAACTAAAAGATAGCAACCCACTTAAATCCCAAATAGAAACAATTGATAACTACAAATTATTTCACAGAAAGCTCTGAAAAAGGATATAAATTAATTAGTGTGACCTATTTTTCTATTTCCTTTCACGAGTTACATATTTTATTAAAGGGTAAACTACCTTATGTACTTGCCTTTATTTTCCTGCCCTTAGTAAACTTTGGAGCTGGATAAACCTTCGCCTCTCATGCTCGCTCCACGCCCCACCCTGCCCCCATATCCCACTTGCCCCCAGTACCCCTAAATTTATAGCTAAGTTGCCACACCCCCTTATTATCTCTCAGCCATTCCTTTTTCTCTGTTTTGTCCCCACCCCTCTCCCTACACTTTCATTAAATTGCTCACGCCCTTTTCTTAACGTTGCACCACAATACTAAAGTAATGAAACCCACCCAACCCACTAATAGGAAGGCAGCATTAAAAATATTATTTCTTATGCTACCACTTATAACTATTACATACCTAATTACCAAATATGAAGACCAGCCATATTCAGGGTACTATTAACCAAGATGTCGTACTAACACTCCCCTAGCACAACTCAGTAATAAACCTAATATCCAACAGTTACATGGTAAAACTCCTAAGACTACCTACCACTACCACTATAAACTTAACCAAAATCACCCCAAATCCAAACATGGTCAGAAGCTACTACTAAAACTAATTAGACTATTAGAGTACCTCAGAAGAAACACCACTAAAGATGGAGATATCCACCCAAATCCTGGCCCCGCAACTACCGCCAACTCTAACTGCCTGCCACCTTTGCCAAGGTCAACCAACTCCCTCCATATTTATCACCTAAATATTAGAAGTATCAATAATAAGGTATCCAACCTACATGCCCTCTTAGCCACTCACCTTCCAGATATATTATGTGTAACAGAAACCTGGCTTAAACCAGGGACCAAAGATAATGAAATCTTGCCACCCGGCTATAATATACACAGGGTCGACCGTATAAAAAGAAAGGGTGGTGGCATTGTCGCGCTCTATAAAAGCAATCTAAATGTCACTTTCAACACCAATCAACCACCCCATATCTCTAATGCTGAAATACTTGCCTTAAAACTACAACTAAATAAAGAAAAAAGCATAAATCTAATTACAGTGTACATCCCTCCTGGGAATAATGTGGATACACTGGAAAACATACTAAACTGGCTAACTAACAACTACCCCCAAGAAACAATTATCATGGGTGATGTCAACATTGACTGGAACCTATGCTCCTCTGAATCCAACCCCATCCACATTAACCTTCATGGGTTCTCCCAGATCATAAATACCTCCACCAGAATTGGAAATGCCAACCAAAAAGAAAGTATTCTAGATTGGGTCCTAATAAATAGCCTACCCCATACATATAAGTCCGGGACCGCTCCAAATGATCTAAGCGATCACCTCATCACATATATAACGAAAAATAAAACAGGTCTCTCTACAACTCCCATGTATAGGTCAATTAGAAACAAGAAGCAGTTTGACCTTTCAAAGTATCAAATGGAACTCAATTCCTGTAACTGGACTACTCTAAAGTATCTCCCTCTAGAGGAGGCAGTATCTAATTTTAATACTACCTTCCTAGCCATACTTGATACTCATGCTCCCAAAAGATTAATCAAAACTAAAACAATTATTGCACCCTGGCTTACAAAAGAAACTAAATTTAAAATTAAAAACAGAAACAATTCATGGGAAAAATGGCGTACAACCAAATTACCCCTAGACCGCATCCAATTCCAGCAATAAAGAAATGCAACAAAAAAATCCATACTAGCTGACAAAAAAAACTACTACTGCCAACTACAAAATAAACACCAAAACAACCCCCAAAAATTCTGGGCAGGTCTTAACAACCTTCTCCATCCAGGCAAATCCACCACTCCTACCCCAGAACAGGTTTCTGATAAAACCCCAATAGAGGTAGCCAATACCTTTAACTCTTTCTTTATGGATACTATCCAAACCTTAGCCAACCAACTATCTGCTACCTGCAGCCCTGTAACTGAGGACATCCCGGTAACTAGACATACTTTCAATCTACAACCTGTCTCCACTTCTAGTATAAGATCCTTACTACAAAAACTAAAACCTACTACCCTCTCAGCAGACCTCCTCCTAGCCGAATATTTACAGAAAGCTGCTGATGTCATAGCCTACCCCATCTCCATATTAATAAATCGTACCATCACAGAATCTAATATCCCCTCAATTTGGAAAACATCCCACGTTATCCCACTTCATAAGGGGGGTTCATCCACTGAATTATCAAACTATAGACCAATAGCCATAATGTCCCCCCTGGCTAAAATTATAGAAAAATGCATACACAAGCAACTTCTTCACTATCTTATCCAGAACAATCTACTGACCAGTTCACAACATGGTTTCAGACCCAACCACAGCACAACTACTGCCCTACTCTCTTTTATGGATACTATAAATCGAAACCGTAACAACAAAAAAATATCATCTGCTCTCTTTCTGGATCTTTCAAAAGCCTTTGACATGGTTAACCACCAACTACTTCATAATACTCTAAAAAATCTCCAACTGGACAACCTAACATTGGGCTGGTTTAATGCGTACCTCTCAGGTAGGAAACAAGCAATACTCTGGCACAATAATCTCTCCAATCTCCTACCTAATACCATAGGGGTTCCACAAGGGTCTATACTGGGCCCACTTCTTTTTTCAGTCTTTATTAATGACCTGCATAAAGCCATCCCTGAGGCAACCTGTATACAATATGCTGATGATTCGACATTAGCATGTTCCAACACATCTCTAGATAATCTACTAGCCAAAACCCAATCCTGCTTTACAGCTGTAGAAAATTGGCTATCAGGACGACAGCTAATTCTTAATCCAAAAAAGACCAAACTACTTCTTTTCCATCCAACCCAAAAATCCCCCTACACTGCCTTTACCATACAATCAAACAACGGGACGAATATCACTCCAGACCCCCACACTAAACTACTAGGAGTTACCATAGACAGTAAACTTAGATTTGATACGCATATTAATCTTACTGTTAAAACCGTGAATAAGAAATTAGGGTCACTATATAGAATCAAATCCTTTCTAACACCAATAGCAAAAGTAACCATTGCCCACACACATTTACTCTCTACACTTCTATATGCATCCCCAGTGTTCACCAAGCTTAACAAAACAGAGCTAAATAAACTCTCAAGTTCTTATAATCACATTGCCAGATTTGCAACTGGTACGCCATATAGAACCCACCACTGTAATAACCTAAAATACCTTGGATGGATAGAACTCCCAAACCTCCTTCTGCAAACCCAACTTATCGAGGCATTTAAAATACTCAATCACCCTGACAAATCTCCTACACTAAAGAACCTAGTCATACCATATACCAATCTAAACAGCCTACGTTCCTCAAACAGGCCACTTATTCAAAATGTCAAATCCTATAACTCGGGAGGTGATGCTCTATTTGCCAATGTCACTGCCAAGACATGGAACTCCCTTCCTTCTAGTATTACCACCATTACCTCCCTATCCCACTTTAAAAAAAGTCTACTCTATTATTTCAAAGTCCACTGGCTATGCCAATGCTCATACCCGGATTAACCCCCTCTATGCAGCTGAAATCTCTTTCTTCTCTTATCTCAACATAATTCCCCTGGTATTAAACCATGACCTCTTTTACTTGATCTATCCACCTTGTATTTCTCCACCCTCTTGCACCAACTTATACCTTTTTATACATCTGCTAAGAGGACAATTGAATACAATTTGAAACAACTGTTCTGCTTGTATTGACTATTGTCACGGTATGACTTGATGACTTGTTAATCTAATTGTGTTAAAAATCTTTCTGCTCCTCTCTTGTTTTTTATTATACCAATTGTATTTTTATGTACCAATGTAAACCTTACATATATTACTAACTATAAATGTGGAGCTTTTCTCCCTGGGCCTCCGCTGAAAATGGACATGTATCAAGTCGGATTATCCCGGTCAACAAATGTAAAATAAAATAAATAAATAAATAAATAAATATGCATTATGTGAACAAAATGGATTTTCTGTTGACAGATACTGAATCTATCAGAAGGTGTCAAAACTGAAATCAATGTAGCTTATGTAGTAATCAACTGTTTTCTAGAAAACATGGTCCTACAACAAATTATAGATCAAAAATTGTAGTGGCAACTGAAGGCCCAAAGTCAGGCATCAGCAAAATGTGTGTTTTAAAGTACTTGTGGCATTTTCTTCAAACTTTGAGTAAAATGAAATATGACCCAGCTATTTGATTAGTTATGGCAGACATTCACACTGCCATTCAGAGTGATAAAGGGATGGAATGACTTGAGGAAGGAATTACTTTTTTTAACTACTTAAATTCTGGCACTAGTTGTGATATACCCCTACATAATATGATTAGATTATGCACTCAGGTCTCTGTTAGGTGAATTTGGCCTCCACGTATTTTTCACTTATCCCCTTTATGCTGGTTCCATGGTGTAATGGTTAGCACACTGGACTTTGAATCCAGTGATCTTAATTCAAATCTCAGTGGAACCTGTTGTGCCTTCAGTTTTGCCATTTCCCTGACATATCAAGGTAGGTTTGTAACAGTTTGGGACAGCAGAGTGGTGCAGTGGTTGCATTGTTGCCTTACAGCAAGAGGTTCTCCAGTTCATGGTTGCATTGTTGCCTTACAGCAAGAGGTTCTCCGGTTCAATCCTCAGCTGGGGTGCCTTCTATGTGGGGTCTGCATGTCCACCCTGTATTTGTGTGGGTTTCCTCCAGGTGCACTGGTTTCCTCCCATGTTGCAAAGATACGAATCTGGAGTGCTTCTCCCTGGGCCTCTGCTGAAAATTGGCTTTGTTCTAAGTCGGACTTTCCCAATAATAAATAAATTTACTAATGCATATTTGTAATCCAGTTTGAAATCATCTATTTTAAATAATGTAAAAGACTGTTCAGATACGATTTTTTTTCATTATACAGTAGTCTGTAGTTGTTTATATTTATATAGAACATACTTAATTGATATGAAATAGTCTCTTATATTACCACTGAGTTTAAACTTTATACATGACAAAATATATTTGTATTTTACTTGAAAGTTGTGATTTTATAAAGAATGTGATCAAATTATCTGTTACTGTTTTGCATGTAAATTTATATTTAGCTAATATCAAATGGAGAATTGTTCCATATTTTCTTACATGGACTTTATTTGGTCATTTTGAAAATATAATTGATCAGGCTGAGTATCAACTAATCTTAATTTTTAAAAGTGCCAAAGACTTGGCAGATTCCCTAAAATACCCATCAGGCATGAAGTAGACTTGTCTTCTCAGAGGGAGCCTTTCTACTCCAAAATATATTCACTGTAATTAGTGCAGGTATATTAATGATAGGAAAGTAGTGGCCATTGATAAGAAGGCAATAAAATATAAGAAAACAAGTTGATATGATTATGATACAATTGGCATCACCTGTTTATCAATTTGTGAAACCTGCCAAGCTTTCCATGTAGGAAAAACAGAAAAATCTTCATTTTAGAGCTCATGAATCTGATTACAGTATAAAAACAAACACTTTAATAAAATGCTTTGAAGAAACATGCCAAGAAATGTACTACTTTCAAAAAAATTATCCCCGGGATTCATGAAGCTTGCGCCAGGTGCAGTCACAGTTTTGACATTCTAACACCAAAGATGGCTGCTGAGCGAATAAGGTACAAGCTGTTTCCATGTGCACTATCTGCGTACGATTCGCCCGCACAACTCCCGAGCCTTGTATGGTAATTACCCCATGTGCAGCAGTGTAGCATGCAAATGAAGGTATGTAGTGATTCAGGAAGTGGTGCAGGCGTAGTGTAAGCATGCAGAAATATAAACCATAGAAAATGGTTTACATTTTTGCAAACATAAAATTGGAGCCATGACAGCTGACCAAACACATGTATTATATTGTCAATATATGCCAATGGCTAAATATATAGCCACTGTCATAAAAAAAAAAAATGTACAAAATATAACATTAACATTTAATATATATAGTCACACTATTGCGACGTGGAAGCGCAGGGCAGTGGTTCGCAAAGGGGATCGCAAGGAATAAATAAAAATATAGAATAAAACTGCAATGAAACACATATCATGATTTCCCCATAATAGTCAATGGCAAGCCTGCTACACCATACTCATGGTGCAAGGGTTGCTAAGGGGCAGTGACAGTGTTATGTGCAGTAGCTAGGAATTAGTAGGCAATGCCATGCAAACGAGAGGAGTAATAGTGAATCGCAGATTCCCCACTGGTGAAAGGATGCACCTCACAGTGTAGCATTATAACACTGAGGTTTGCCCTTGAGTTAAAGATGACATCAAGAGAGGGGTGTCTCACCACTGCTGTAAGCACATTGGAGCATTGCTAAACCGGTCTGCCCCTAGCTAGGCAAAGCTGCAGGATAGGGGTGTGTCGAATTGCCCATAGCTATACTTAGCTGAGAGTACACAAGGTAACCGAGTATGCATGTGAACGGAGATGAAAATGTGCATAAACCCAGTAAACGGGTATGTGCAGCATGCACTGCAGCTGAAACAAGAAGGATACAGGAAAGAAATATGGAAATGCTGCAGCAGTGAAATTGGAGTACAAATGACTAATTAACACCTAGGGGCCTACAGTGGGCCAGTGACAATAGCTAACAAGGCTGCAAGCAGCTACCTGCAGAACAGGAAGGGGAGGGGCTGTACTGCAAATAAAACAGCAAAGTGTCAAAGCAGAACAAAGCCGATATGCAGTATATCAGCTACAAGGCACATTTTGCTATGACTGGGTAGGGAAAGTACAAAACAAGAAAGACGGCAGGTGGATGCATGCCTGATAATGGGAGGGGATCCAGGTCTAAAAATGAATTAAAGGGCAGCAGATTAATCAAGGCAGGCAAGTAGATCTCCACAGTAAAGGCTCCACACTTGCAGTACTCATTGCAAAACCCACAATTAAGACATGCAGCAGATGGAATAGCTCATGCACACCCACTTACATAAACAGCATCCATAGCACAATACTATAAAGTATGAAAGCACCTCACATACGTTTGTGTATTCCCATACACTCTGCACCAGTGGTAAATACAGACGGGGAACTTTTATTATGTACATGTTAGGGGCTGCCATAGCTTTGATCCACCAGCATGTGTTGGAGACTGACGGTGGTGTGGAGGATGATGCACATGACCTCCTCAGGCACCAGAGGAGGAGAGTGTTCAGACCCAGGGTAACCTACAATGGGATACATGATCTGGAGATAGTAGAGCTTTACAGGGTGGACAGGAACACCCTACAGCAACTTGTGGAGCTGTGCCGGCCATGCCTCAGAGCTAGAACAAACAGAGGGAACCCATCCCAGTGGATACGAAGGTATGTGTAAGCCTGAGAATACTAGCTACAGCTACCTTTCAAAGATCAACTGATGATATCATGGGGATCTCACAGGCATCAGCATCCAAAGTACTACACCAGTTCCTGGATGCCATGTTACCACATGTCAATGAGCACATATACTTCCCTCGAATGCAGGAGGAGTTGGCCAGCAATATGCGTCTCTTCCACCATGTGGCAGAATACCCGGAGGTACTGGGTGCAATAGACTGCACGCACATACACATCAAGTCACCACCCAGTGAGCAGAATAGGCACTACATATACCACAAGGGATACCCCTCCATCAACTGCCAGGTCATGTGCAATGCCAAGGGCATTATCATGGATGTGTTCTGGCAGCCCTGGAAGCTATCATGACTCCGACATCTGGCATGCCTCACAGCTGTATCGGTTATTTGCCAGGGAGTCATCTCAAATGGCCACCTGCTGGGGGATGCTGGCTATGCACTGGAACTGTGGATGATGACTCCCATCAGAAATGCACACACACCCATGCAGGAACACCATAATTTGTCCCACGCACAAATCAGAATCATCATAGAGCATGTGTTTAGGATGCTGAAATCATGGTTCCATTGCTTGGACATATCTGGTGGAGCCTTGCAGTACTCTCCAGGCACATGTGCCCACATCTTCATAGTGTGTGCCATGCTGCACAATATGGTCCTGCAGAAACAGCTGCAGCAGGGACAGAATGGTGAAGACCCTCACAGCCCACCACCATTGCCAAGGGCCCCACAGGCACAGAGGTACTCAGACCATGAACACCCTGAGCCAGCCCCAGTAGGTAGACAGAGGCGTGCCCAGTATGCCCATGCCTTTGCAAAGAGGGAATGTATAGCACACACACTGACAGTGTAGGGACCTAGGGACTGACACCTTTCTCCACCTGCACACACAGTAAAAATGGATGGCACACACACACGACTACCTGTAAATTGTTATGTATAGGCAGTCTACTGTGTGCATCCAACATAGGCAGCCCTCAACTATTGCACACACAACAGCCATTGGCACAAGGTAAGTCAACACCTGAACAGTAAATTACGCTATCAGCATATGCAGATACTGTATGTATAGAGTCATAGGTAGGTACTTGGCCAACTGCCAGAGGCCATTCATAAGGCCAGCCAAAATGTGTCAGCTTTTGCCACCCCATTGATTCATTAA
The DNA here is from genome assembly GCF_019279795.1 of Protopterus annectens. Taxonomy (NCBI): domain Eukaryota; kingdom Metazoa; phylum Chordata; order Ceratodontiformes; family Protopteridae; genus Protopterus; species Protopterus annectens. The sequence continues at coordinate 311,915,042 of NC_056729.1, forward strand.
CTGTCCCTCTGTGGAGCAGATTCAATCCCCATCTACCCTTCAAGGTTTCTCTTGCAGAGTGTTAGTGAGGGGCTCTGTATAATGTAGTTAGGGATGTTGTTACAAAGTATGAGGAGTGTCTGTGACAGGAAGCTTTCCCTCCAGCATCTTCCAGTTTTGGTTGTGGCAAGGTTCAGCTCACTACAATGTGTGGCTCACTGTGGCATGGATTCCCATAGAAGGAGCATATAGATCAAGCCTGAGTTCAACATAGCTGTGTTGGGCAGTGGAGATCATCTCTGGGTAAACGAGATGCCACTGAGTAAAGCAGGAGTTTATTCAGTCTGGCTGCATAGGCCATATGTTGGAGGCCAGTATTCCCCAGGGAGGTACATTCATGGACTCCCCAGCTGTTGGACCTGTCTTCTGAGGTACATCCCACATGGGTTATTATACCCTATGATGGGACTGATGAGTAAAGGGGCACTATAACCACAGTATGTCTAGATAGGAATCCTTTAGTAATCATATGGCCTACATAGAAGGATGTCCTAACTACTGTGGAGATATGATTGTCAAAGGGGAGATCACTATCTACCTTAATACCCAGATACCCCATTACCTTGTCTGTATTAAAGTGGCTGCCACTTAGTGTTAATATGTGGGTGCCAATTCTACAAAGGAATGAACATGCAGTTAGTTGCACTTGGCTGGAGGCCATGTCATTGGCATGCTGTGACGTTCTCTGTGAGGCCCCTTGAGGGATTTCTGTGCCAGCTGGACTATTAATAATGTCTCCCAGTTCACAGTCATTGCCAAACATGGTCTACCATAGTCCACTTGTGTTTGCCTGTACCTCTGAGACATATATGCCAAACAGTAGGGCTCCCAGGACTGAGTCCTGTGGGACACCAGTCGTGACTGTTCAAGAGTTGGACCTGGAGACTGCTAGTCGTACCATGTGAGTTCTGTGTAAGCCCGTTGGCAACCCAACCTGTGATGTATGGGTGAATGTATAGGCTGGTGTGTTTATCAATAATACCTGAGTGGGGCATGGTGTCAAAAGCCTTGGTGAGGTCCAGGTAGTATGTGTGAACTACCTCCCCCATCATCTAACATCTTGGTGACTGTATGTAAGACGCCAAACAGGTTCAGTAGGCATGAACTGCACTCAACCAAGCTGACCTGGGTTGGGTCACAAGTTCGGAGGTTACCAATGTCATTGTCAATAAGTGCTATGAGGATGCGAACCATACCATTGCAGACCAGGCTAGTCAGGCTTATGGGGTGGTAGTTACCATGGTCAGTTGTGATTCCACCTTGATGGAGTGGAATAACTGTTGCCACGCGCCATTGTATGGACATGTAGCCTGTGGAGAGGCTGAGGTAGGAATGCTTAATTAGGTGGGAGGAAGGTTGTCTTGTACAGTTTGCAAGATGCAGTCTGGGTCAACATCTGCCTCCATTGACGCTGTGTTATTCTGTTAGAGAGGGCCATTTCCACCTGTGTGTTGGGATACTGTACCTTTCAGGTAGTGTTGTGGGCTCTTTAGGGGGTGAAGTATGCACCGAATGTATCTGCAAGGATGTTGGTGATATCAGTAGGGTCAGCATATTTTGTGCTATATTTCACTGGCACAGTGCAAATCTGTGTGTCACCATGTAGATTCTTGACATAGCCAAAGAAGGCTATGTGGTTATCTTTCGAATCCTTGTGCATTCTCCTGCAGATGTTAGCCTTGGATGATGTCATGAGGGACCTACGTATCATACTAATAGTGGTCACAGATGTCTGCCTTTTGTGGGTTTTGCTTTGTGTCTGGAACACCGTCCTACTTCTGTAGTATAGCCTGTTTATTGCAGAGGTCCACCAGACCAGTGTCCTTGTCTCAGAGGAGTGAGTTTTGGTTTACCAGTGATGGCACGATCCATACATCTATGCAGGTGCTTATAGACTGCATTTGTAAATCTGTTTGTATTTTGAGCAGTGTTTCCCCTTTGTGTGAGGGCTGTGAAACCCCCCATCCCTGTCACTAGTAGTGTAAATTTAGCTGTAGGAAAGGTATACACTGTGGTATCCGTGGGTGGGGGAGATGCTTGGGTGTGGAAACAGTGAATAGTTCAAGGTCAGAACTAACCAGTGACCTGTTAACCTCTTCTGTGGTGCACCTGTTGCCCATGTGGGTGATGACCACATCTAGTAGTTTCCACCCCACATCAGGGAGGTTACCACCTGATACAGGGCATATGAGGTGATACATTCCAGGAAGTGCTGGGCCCAGAAGTGAGTACCGGAGTACGTTTCCCAGTTAATGGTATGGTAGTTGACATCCACCAATGCCAGGGTGTGCGTTAGGACTGTCATGTTCTCCACTGTCTCCAGGTAGGTGGAGTGGAGGTCCTGGATCATGGAGGGTGATCTGTAGCAGGCCACATTTCACATTGCAGTTGTGGCTGATGCTAACTGCACATGGATGATCACAGAGGTATCATGCTGCCCCACTAACCTGTAGGTGTAGGTTTCCCTGATGAATATGGATACAGCCCCTCCATTTCTGTCAGTCCATGTTCTGTGGCTGAAATGTATGGTATGGGTTGCAGTCTGGTAGTGCTGGTGTGCTCTCAGGAGCCTTAAGACAAATTTCAGTTAATGCACAGATGTTGATGTTGTCCATCCTGAGGAGTGATTTGAGTGCATGCATGTTGTGATCGCAACCCCTAGTGCTGAGTAGCATAATCCTCATTGAATCTGCTATTGTGCTGTTTACGGAGCTGGTATTCACCTTCGAGACTCTCCTAAATAAGGCACCATGGGGGCGCCAACAGCCTTGGCCAGTATTCCAAAGCCTAAGGCTGACACATAGGCTGGTATTGTATCATTGCATGCATGTTCCCCATCTGTGCTTGTTTTTCATCTCCCCTGTAGGTAACCTACTGGTAAGCAATAGACAGCCTTAAACTTATGCAAGTCTTCTAGCTTCCAAGATAGGCTTTTGGACTGACTAAGTATCAGTGCTCTGTATGTTCTTGCTGTACTCAACTGTTTCCTGACTACATGGTGATTTCTCACTGTATATTGTGACCTGAAGATCTGTTTATTCACATATTATCGCTGTGATGGCCTGCACGTTAGAGGTTCACAGATAGCCTACTACCTATCTGCCCAAAGGCAATTAGAAGCATAGCTACAGTGTGTTGGCTTTTCGTCACACCATTGATGAAGTAACTGAGCCTCTGTCAAGCATAGCCAATGAAGCAATTCCAGGCAGAGTTGCTGGAAGCTGTTGAAGACTAGGGTTGTGGAGGGTGATAAGGGCACTTAGTGATCTAAAGAGGGTACCATTCAATTCCCTCAACAGGTCTTGCAGCTATCAAACTGGACAGGCTCCCCCACCCCCTGGCTGTATGGTTCTGGTACATATGATCCCAGGGGGTGTATAGTCTGTTACCCATTCACACAAAAAGGTTTCCCTTGAAGTGAGTGAGTGAGGGGCTATGCCTAATGTAGTTAGGAATGTAATGTATTGCCTCACAGTACATTTGTTATATGTTGTTATTTCAAGAGTATGTGGAGCTCAGTGAGTTTGGGGGCCTCCACCCTTTGCTTAGCCTAGCTTACACATAGAAATCATCTAAAAAGGAAATAAGCAAAAGCAACGTTAATGTCAACAGTGTAATGGTTACAGCATCCGCATAGTATCTATGCATTTGAGGTAACTATCCCGATAAAGGCAGGGATGTTTATCATGTGCAAAAGTATACCTTAACCACAGCTTGCATATATAGGTAGTAATCGTCTGTATAATAAACATTTGACACATCCATATAAACCCATGTGTGCAGGAGAGTACAGTCAACAGAGAATGTAATTTTATGTCAGCACATAGTGAGATGTTATGTCACTGACACGTATATATCCAGAGTAGTTAGTGGATGTGGCCATGTTTTCGAGCACAGGACATACGTTACAAAGTTTGTTTAACTGTGTTTAACTGCTGCTATAATGTCACACAAACTTTTAAACATGCTTACAACTGCTTAAATGAGCCATATTCTGCAGTAAAAAGCATTTGTAAAGCATCGCAGGTGTCGAATCCTTGACCATGCACACTAGTCATGAGACTTAGCACTAAACCATCCCAGGTGTTTACATGTTTCATGGTCTTCAGACTACACCTTATACCATATGCATTTCACTGAAATGATCACAAATGGGACAGTCAATTTGTGTACATATGTACAGTACATTGTAATGTTGTA
>NC_056729.1:311919780-311924780 GCF_019279795.1 Protopterus annectens
TATCACCCCCCTGTGAATATGATGATGCCTGTGCCGCAACCCTGTCATCCACACCATCGGTGCCAGGGACATGTTTATATAGTCTGATGCACAGGGTGAACATACTAAGCAGACAATTGTAGATTAATATTGTTGGGTAGTGTTGACAGGCAGCAGACATACCATGTATTACAATTTTAGAATGCATTTTGTATGTTTGACAGTATGTATCATGTGTAACAACACTAACAGCATGTTGATCTTGAAGTTCTGCCTTCCTCTTTCAGGTGTAGTTGCATGTGCTGGGGGATGTTGGTGTTTGTGGGTGTCCCATATGTACACGTTGACTACCTGCACTTTGTAGGTTCCACATCACAGTTATATTCTCCCATGTTTCAATTATGTTTACTGTTCTAATAATCCAAGAGCATGATAGCTGTGTAGTAATCTACTGTGTTCAGTGCCGTCACATCCAAAGTGGGTGACATCACAGGTATAGTTACCTGGAGGGCGGAGGGGTAAAAGAGTGGTATGCCGGATGACAAGGATAAAGGCTAGTGGAAATAGTGGCTTCTCATTGGGAAGCAGTAATACCCACTGCCATGACAGCATGCAAACACAGACACCCCCACACACTCAGGGATTCACAGACACAGTAACACACACTCTGACACACACACACAGTTGCCATTGTTCGCATGAGAACCCCTGCCTATGTGCATATCATCATTATAGTACTATGCAATTGCAAGACACACCACAGAGATTACACATGTATAGGTAGTTGGAATGGCTTAAGATCGAGGACATCGACTGGGATACTACAGTGCAGTGAGTGTATGTGGGGAAGGGGGGTCCATCAGTAGGCTATGTAACAACAGGTCACACCCCAGGGTGTACATGTTAACTGGCGGTTAGAATGCCTGTCTACAATTGATGATATCAACAGGGATGCCAGATTGCATTGAGTGGATCGGGGGAGGGGGCATTAACATTTCACTATGGTAAAATACAGCCTCATTCCAGGAACCGGACAGCCATACACACACACACACACACACACACACACACACACACACACACACACACACACACACACACACACACACACACACACACTGGCATTCACAAAGATATACACCTATGTCACACACATACAAACACTTTACATGTGTGAGGTTTAACCACCTGCCTATGCCTTTCTTTCTACACTTTACTCTGTACTGATGTCAACAACAGTGTTCAGGAGAGGGATAACATGTGGGATGTATTCCCAACCATATGTGACATAAATGGACACTCACACCCACGCGTGCCAGTACTGTGAATCAAACACCTGCCAGTCCCATGATAGGTACTACAGAAGTACAGCACTATCGCATCCGGTACAATGCTTACTGACTATTTCTTTTGACAACTGTGCTGATATATGCACAATATATGCACAGGGGAGGTATTACTGTTACAGGTGTCATGAGGTTTGCCTTCAGTGTCACCCTTACAGCATTCTACATTGTCTGTGTTCCACTTCAATTAACAAAACCTGACCTTAGCAGTTACACAGGTTATTGTAGGACTGGTTGTAACACACCAGTGAGCTGTCCTCAGTTATCATTCATCTGCAAAGAAGCCCCACCACTTAGTAGTCATGTCCAAACATCTGTCCATACCTCATGTACGGCTTACTGTACTTAGAGCATATCACCATATACAGTTGGCAATGTTGAGGCTGTATTGCAACTGCATGATGTACTAAAACAGCAGTCACCTTCAGACATCAGACACTGCACACACCATGGAATCTACACAAACATCAATACATGTACACATATGGGGTCTATATCAGTATGTGCACTAGCATGTCAAGAGGATACATTCCACACCTCCCCCACGCCATGTGTGAAACATAGCCGAGCATTCCACCATAATGGATGCTGAATTCATGTACTGGTAGGACACCACCACTTTCACCGAGTAGCCAAGTGTACATATATTACAACAGCACATATCAGTGATACACAGACAGCATTATTGCATGTCATGCTCCTACAAACTGTTACCTGACAGTGCCATGGTGAAGCCAGGGCACTGTAATGGTCAACAGTGAGCACATCGTATTTGCCACACTCACCTCATTTGCACTGGAACAGTGCCAGCAATGTGCTCTGTTTGAGCTAGGCAGTACACTCATTCAAGCATGTGTGAGGTCTATGGCTTATAAACATTTCACCCCAGCATGTACTGGCTATTGTGGTACTAAGGCTAATGTCCAGACAACACACAGCATGCATGGCTTGCAATTGTTGACATGGGTTATATGCAGGAGCTGTAGCCACACATGGCTGTACATGTCATGAACATATCACCTGTGACTACTCAGGAACATATAGAGCAGAGCTGGATTTCCCTGAGTCTGTCAATACAGGCCTTGTATAGGTCCTATGGTTCTGTTATTTGGGTGTGTTTGCAGGCATTGCATTAGGTGGACATGTCTAAAGACATACATGCCACATGGGTTGTTGTATGATGTGATAGGTGTCATGGGTGGACCAATAGAGAGGGGATATTACCTCTGTCAACATAGATATCAAACCTTAACAGCATGCTATCTGCCATGTGCATGTGTGTAATGACTGTAGCCACCTGTATACAGAAAGGATAATGAAAGCTATGGTAATGTAATTTATGTTGTATGATTGTGGAATGGACATATCCAGGGCAGGTACAGTTAGGTCATATCCAACTATGAGGGTGTTGTTTACTGGTGTACAGCAGCAGTCGACCGTGTTAATGCTGACAACATCCGAGAGACCCTGGTATGTGTACAACTGAGCTGGTTACAAACAGTGGTATTATTGCATTGCATAACACATTATGCAGCTGTGTCTGTACATGGGGACTTTGCACAGTTGATGTAGGCCTAGGTACAGTCCACCAATCGAGGGTTATCTGGTGGCCTACCATACTATGTCATACCACATATGGATGTGTGTTGGTAGTCTGGGAACAAGGTGGTGGATGTATATGATGATACAACCTAGAATGCAGCATTTGCCACTGTCACCTGTACCTGACTCATCTGTGATGCGCTATGTCGGAGTAGTGGTCTTTACATGTGAGTAGCCTTTATGAATATGTGTACACCACCACCACCTGGAATGGTCCATACCACTGTTATGGCCCACATGTCTGGATCTGAGTTATATGGCGGTAGTGCAATTGTGCACTACAGAGCCTTCAGCCAGGTGTTCCTCACTGCACAGATGTCAGTATTCCCCATTTTAGGTTCTGCATTGAGCAAATGGATTACTAAAGCCTCACATCTAGCACTGGTTAGCATAAGCATCCAATGCAATTGTCATGTAGGTGTCAGGGTGTTACTTCTGTGTGTAGGACATTTACCTTGGAATGCAACTATATGGGTAAATGCGACCTAGGTATTATCCACACACACGTGTAACATGGATGCATGTGCTCTGTGTTGAAGGCTCATCGTTCGGTCATGACAGCCCAGAATGACAACCTCATAATAAAAGCAGGACATTGGCTCATTGTTTTGGTCTAGCAGTTGCCACTCATACCATGACATCACTGTGCATCGTATTAATGTGCTTGGTAGCAAATGCCTCATGTAAAGTGATGGACAGCAGCAGAACCTGTGTATATGACCAATGTGAGATATACTAATAATGACAACTACTAACACAGCCGGGAGAGGTCATCTTGACACCTGCACCTCAGTATCATTACACAAGGTGGCTCACACATTATGCTTGCATGTGCCACTGTTCCACGTATAATGCCACTGTCCACAACCTGCTATCAATGTATGCCTTGCAGGGCAGCAAGGTGTGTGAGACATGCTGTAGGTAGCATCCGCCTGTGCGACCCAGGTAACCTATTGTCTGTCACGTCCACACATGCATGAATGTGTATATGTAACATATATATGTCAGTACTTCATGTACATGTATGCATGTGTATCACACAGCACAGACACAGATATATCATTTACGGTCCACATACAGGTATCAGGTAATAAACCAGTATGATGTGCATATATACTGACAGGTAAGATGTATCTAGCTGTAAACCTGTGTGTTTGCAATAGGAATCCATTACAACATGTTCTGTACAAGTGTTTGAGCATGCACACTGTGGCCTTCAGTGGTTAGAATCAGAGTGCATCCCAAACAGCCCTGTGCTACTAAGTGTATGAGCGTACCCACTGCCATCTTATGTAATTTGAGTCAGTGCATCTAACAAGCCCTTTGTTGCTAAGTGTATGAGCATACCCAGTATAACCTTGTGTAGTTGTAGTCATAGTGCATCCCTAACAGCCCTGTGCTACTAAGTGTATGAGCATGCTTACTGTAACCATGTATAGTGATAGTAGTTGTCCATTCCACAGATGGCCATACTCCAGTTCACGTTCCTGTTGTGTTACAACTATACCTCTCAGGCCTACCTGCAGATGATGTGTCTTGTTTGTGAATACAGGTTGTAATGGGCACCTACTTTAAACACACAGGTTTTCAGCTATGTACTTCATGACTGTCAGTCTCCCTGTTGTTGTCCTCAATCTTAGAAGGGCAGTCTGACTGCCTTGAAATGTGGAATCTCTGTGGAGTGTCTCATAACTGCGTAGTACTGTAATAGTGATCTGTAGATAGGCAGGAGTTCTGATCCCACCACTGGCAACTGTGTGTGTGTGTTTGTGTGTGTGACAGCAAATGCCTGTGTGTGTCTCAGCAAATGCCTGAGTGTGGTTGTGTGTGTGTATGTGTGTCTGCATCCTGTCATGACAGCAGGCTTTGCTGCATTCCAAAGAGATATCTTCTTTTGCACTGGTCTTTATCCTTATCAACTGCTAAACCTCTCTCTTCCATCCTCCTCATTGCAAGTAATCAGTCCTATTATGTCACCTAGCTCAGAAGTGGAATCAGAGTAAGTGTAATTGTATGTGTTCTGTGGCACATACCCCAACTGCATACCACTGTACTAGTTACCTTTATATAGGT
>NC_056729.1:311927280-311987280 GCF_019279795.1 Protopterus annectens
CGATGTCTGTATATCTGCCATGGCTTAGTAGTAAATCTCAATAGCTGTGCGTGCATGTTCCTAGTTTCGAGCCTTGCAGAGGCCATATATTTTGTTGATGGGCAGAACTAGGCTGTTGAATATGAAGTGATTAAGGCACATTAAAGCAGTTGTGAGCAGGTGTGCATGGGTTTGCACAGAGCTAAGCAATGCTAACCTCCAGTTACAGTTTCTTACACTCAGTTAGCCTCTACATTGCTTTACCAGTGTAACACTCACATACTGGCGGCCAAACAGCCTTACACCCACTTGCTCCCACACTTGCAAATGCACTGCATTTGGTGTTTGCATCTGACACTCACATCCCTGGGTGGAAGTGAGGACTACGATATTACATTGTGATGCCTATTACATCGGATTACATGCCTACAGTATTGGGAATGGCTGCCCATTAGGCGACAGCATGCCGTTCAACTGTACAGAATCCATGGTCTGTCCAGAGTTTGATTCATATTACTGGTGTGTTCCTCTTAAAATCTGCACCTGTCTGGCTAATACATGGGAACTGACACTCTTCAATACAAACAAGTAATTGGGTTTTGGAACCCGTGTCCTTCAGCCAAATCATGCTACTGCATACCTAATATTCTATCATCTTTGTAAGGTTGTCTGTGGAATATGTGCTTTTTGTTCCTATCAGACCTCTCATACGACTGGGGAAAAATACAAACTGAATCAGGGACATGACAAAACAACATCAGGGACACATTTAAATTATTGGTGCTATTAATCTGACACATAGACAGACTCAGAGCATATGAATCATGCACATATTCTGAGGTAAATTATGTTTATAACTCTTAATTGTTGTCGTTATTTATTATGTGTAATTCACCACCTTTCCTCAAAATGTCACTAGTTTTAGGAAGGATTAAGTGGGACAGAGTTAGAAATTGAGTCGAAATCAGGGATGTCCTTGGAAATCGGGGACAATTCAGAGGTATGGTCCCTATTTGTTCCCCCAATGGTTTATGTTCTGTCCAGTGGATTTGTTCTTAGGGGTTGAGAGGTATGAGTGTCAGCTATGCCCATTTCAGAATAATAATTACATCCCCAGGGCAGTCCTACTATGACTGCACCAGCCAACACCTGCAAGCCTAGGCCCATAATTGCATACCCATAGTTCCCACACCTGCCACTCCTCTACAGCACTCATCCTTACTGTGGGTGCAGGTGGGGTATAAACCCACCACTACACACTGCCCACTCTCCCAGTGTCGGGACACATGTCATACGTTGTGTCGACCCATGGGTTATCAGGCTTGGACAACCTACTGGTCCGTGTACATCTACAGCCTGGTTTGATGAGTCATTACCGGGACTGCCTTCAATGATTATTAATTTTTGGTGTCCCACAAGGGACATCAATGTCTATGTTTCATGATTAGACCTGGCAGGTCTCTCCCACTTATGGTATCCGGCCGGTGGTCTGGAAAGCAGTGGTGTGTTTACTTTTATTGTGTGTCTGTATGTCTCACAGGCCTAGCTGGGGGGTTGGGAGGGGGATGATGCTACGTGTTACACGTTTGTTTACTGGATCCCTCACCCCCATATGCACAGCCTGCAAACATATGTAACTCATAACTGCTGTATCATATCCTAGCTATATACATGTGTATATTTACAGTTATATATATATATATATATATATACACATTACTATATACAGATATATCTGTATTTGTATGCATACATGTATATTTATATTTTGCTGTCTATACATATATATATATATATATATATATATATATATATATATATATATATATATATATATATGTAAAACAACATATGGGTCTATGGGTGTCTGCATATGTATATATTTATATGTAGGGAGAGGCTTAAGTCGCTCTGGGTAGATATTCACACACATACCTCCATATATATACATCTACATCTGGTTATTCCGTTCCTTGCCATATAGATTACACTTTATTGCAGTGGGACTCATAGTGAGTGTGGCTGCTCGTTGGGCGATGCCTCTGCCCAATGAACACATTCGCTTACACTCCTAGCGCTGTCCATATAGGCCCAAATCAGCCAACACGTGCACACCTAGACTCATAAGTAGCTACCCATAGTTCCCCCACCCACTCCTCCTCAACAGCACCCATCCTTACTCTGGGTCCTGGTCTGTTTTGGACACACCACTGCACACTGCCCACTCTCCACTTCACGGGACCCATTTCATACAATTGTCTCGACCCATGGGTCATCAGGCTTTCCCACCCTTGTATTTAGAGTATGTATACACCCCAGCCAGAATGTTTTGTCTATCACCTTCTTTTGGTCTTGCCAATTTTTGGGGTGTCCCACTAGGGACACTCCTGTCTGTGTTCCAAGATTAGAATTCATGGGTACACTGTGTACCCTCCCAGTTGTATCCTGCCTGTGGTCTGGGGAGCACTGGAATCTTTACATTGTTCATGTGTTTCCCGTGTCCGGCTGGGGGGGGGGGGTGGAAGGTCATGCTACATGTTTCATATTTCTTGCTTGGGCCTCTCACTTCCATTGGCATAGCCTGTGAACATATGTCATTCTTGTGTGCTGTTTCCTATCATAGCTGTATATCTGTGTATATCTACGCACACGCAAACACACACACATATACACACACGCACACATATATATATATATATATATATATATATATATATATATATATATATATATATATATATATATATATATATATGTATGTATATTTATATATATATATATATATATATATATATATATATATATATATATATATATATATATAAATATATATATATATATATATATATATATATATATATATATATATATATATATATATATATATATGTATCTATATATATATATATATACATATATATATATATATATATATATATATATATATGTATAGATTTATGTGTGTGTGTCTGTAAAGCAATGCATACCCCACATAAATGCACTTACACATGCTTACTGGTGTTTATATATGCTTGAACCTGCTTACTAGTGCCTTATTCATTATGACACTGACACTTCGCTCCAGTTAACGTTTAATTGATATTTTGCAGGTTATACAGCGGACAGATGTCACAATATGTTCATGTACAGATTACCGATGGTAAATGGTATGTGATACAGTGGGATTCGGTACGGGAATGTCTGTTCATTAGGTGGTTGCTCTAACCAATACACTATTGCTGTGCTGCTTCATTTGCATATATATCCATATACCCATGGCTCCTGGTTCCCCAAACACACACTCCAATGCCTCTCTAACACTGCCGTCATCCATTCTCCAGCTGGATTCGCGGTGTATCCACACCACTACACATTAGCCACTCCCTACTCCTATAGAACCATCCCATCGGTTGACTCACTCCACGTATCCTCAGAACTCCCAAACGTTTAGTCCACAAACATTGGTGACATGACCGACCAAAAGAATACTATTCACAATTTTTGTGTTGCCCACATGGGACACGCATGTGTTTATATCAAGATTAGACTCTATACTTCATTATATCCTTACTCCCGTTAACATGACACTACAATAAATTAATAAGTATGACTATGTGGCAACACACAAGTTACACATAAGAGCCTAATTATGTACATGTTCGGCGTATTTATTTTGCAAATAGACCGGTCAAGTAATTGGCATTGCCGTAGCAGGCAGATCACAGGAATGATTCCATGTGTGGGAAAGCCCTCACATTTGATTTTTTTCAGCACAGCACTGACATTAGACATTGTACACACTTCTGCGTTTTAGCAGTTTCATCCCGTCCCTCTTCTGCACAACCTATTATTCTATCTACTGTTGAGGTTTGTAAGGGCACATCCATGTTATTTATGTCTGCAAATAGAATGAATGTGTTACAGAGAATGTATTTTTACATATTGATGTCTGCATGTCTGTATGCATATATACATATAACGAACTCGCTGACCTCCATGGGCTGGTCCATTTAGAACCAGCCCAACCAACCCTGGCATGCCTGCCTCCATAATTTCATACCCATAGTTCCTCCACCCCACCCGTGTTCAACATACACGCATACCATCCATTGTCCACTTGTTATCACAGCCATGACACACCTCCACACATCGCCCTCTCCTGAGCATTAGGGGGCCTACACGTATGTTGTCCCAACCCATGTATTTTCAGGCTCTCCCACCATTTAGTCCTTAAACATACCTGCCCTTGCTTGTGTAATGGTTGGATGGCCAAATTGTCTTTAAATTTTTGGGTAGTCCCACCAGAGACTACCCTCTGTGTGTAAAGTTGACTTAGCAGATCAACAATGTTACTCCCACTGATAATATCTTGCCTGTGGTGTGAGTAGCAGTTCTTTGCTCACTTCTGCCCAGCTTGATATGACATACGCTGACAGCACTATATAATACTGGGGTTGCTGTTGATTCCCTTCTCATTCCTTTTGTATGCTTTATTGTTACGTTGTTCTATCTTCATATATATATATATATATATATATATATATATATATATATGTGTATAGATATGTATATACATTATATATCTATATATACGTATATACATTTCCTATGCTGGGCACTGCTTAGACCCACGCAAGCACACTCAGACTTGCTTACTGGTACATATATGTGTTTACTGCTGCTTATTTGTGCTTACACCTGCTTACTAGTACCTTATTCATTATGACAGTGCTACTTTGCTTGAATGATATTTAAGTTAAATATCTCATGCAATACTCTTATGTCAGTTTTACAGCAAAATGGAATTCATTCCACATGAAAAATGATATGTGCTATTGTTGGGCTCGAACCATGAATGCCTGTCTGTTAGGCAGATGCTCTGAACACTACACTATTGCCACTTACGTTGATTACGCATGTTTTACTCTATTTGAATGAATATGATGTTTAAGCCATGCTCGGTGGAGGGCAGCAATGCACAGACACGCTGCGCTTTGCTTACACCTTTGATATTGCAGCGATTTGAATGTATAATAGGGACACAGGGACAGGGAATCTAATTGTGAAAGTTCTAGGGACAGGGCTCAACATTCCACTACGTGCTTGTGTGTTTACTACTGTGATTTTATTTCACTGTTCGTGGACACTCTTGTATGCTTAGCATACATTTCGGTATCCACAGACACTGAATTACTGATTTACTAATAAGGGCGGACTCTACTAGTAGGTATAGTAGGTTTTGCAACTGCTGGGGCATGTTTATGCCTCTGTAGAGCACTTGTACATGCCCCCTGCACTCGCACACATTTCCTGTGCACATCGAAGATGTGGTGGCGCGCCATCATACATATTCATATGGCGCTGCTGCGCCATCCGTAGTGAGGATGCTCGGCACAAGGCTAAAGCCGTCCTTGTGCCGAGCTTCTTGAATCCAGGGGATTATTTCACAATATAAGAGAAAGTTCAAAATAATGTGACAGCTGAGATTTGGAATAACACACTTGTTATTTGTCAGCTCCTTTTGGATGCAGCCTTCCCTCCCCAAGCAATAATGATCCTATTAACACTAAATGTGTGTTAAAGTCACATTCTGACAAAGTTAAGACCAATCTGCAATGTGTGTTTGAAAAAGTTTTTTGCACTATGTAAGTTTATTTGATCGCATATTTGTTTTAAATGCTTTTAGGATTGTGTTAGAAGGATTATATTGTCACTGAAGTTTATTTAAATATGGTCGCTGGCATTTTATTTTTATACACTGATGAAGTCTTCCTTAAGGAGAGGGAATATTTATTATCATGGTTCTTGGATTAAAGCTGCTCCATTGGTACTTGAGGAAGTGAACATTGAGTGTGTGTGTGTGTGTGTGTGTGTGTGTGTGTGTGTGTGTGTGTGTGTGTGTGTGTGTGTGTGTGTGTGTGTGTGTGTGTGTGTGTGTGTTTATAGATTCATTGGTAAGTACTATGCCAGCTGCCCATGTGGGCCATTTTGATTCATTTTAAATTTTTAATTTTCGAACTTCCTTACTCCAGGCCTCTGACAGAATTTGTCTACTATAATAAGCAAAAGAAAGTCTTTTAACCTGAAAACACTCTGATATTTTGAATAAAACATTATTATCAATTTTACTTTTAGTTACATACATATGCAGATAAGTTTTACTATGAAACAGTCTTGCATGTTTTAGTCGGCAGAATCTGACCCATAAGCAAATAACCTGGTGAATTATTACTGTTATTTAAGACTGAACCAAAAAGTGGAGAGAGTTTACAATGCCTCTGCAGACATTACAAGTTTCATATTTGCAGTTACCTTCATTATTAGATAAAGAATATTTTACTTCTTCAGAAATTATAAACAAATATTTTAAATTATTAATCCTGTTATTGATATATCTTGGTTTATCACCAAATTTGTTTGCAGGCTTAGAGCCACTTTATTCTACAAGCTGAAAATACTGCCTGTGCTGAAAGTCATGGCTGAGATTCATTGACATTTAGCATTTTGTGCGACTCTGATTAGTATGGGTAGGGACAACGGGGTATGGGAAATTCTAAGACACAGTGAGATCTTGCAAGTGGTAAAATAGATCAGAAGGTAGTGCATGTTAAATAGTGCATAATGCATGGGAGTGTTGAACCCCATGCTAATAAGGAACCCTGTATGTGCAAATAATGACACACTAAATGGTGCATCAATTCAGAAAAGTAAAACAGGCATGTTACAGCAAGATGCATGCCTGTTTTTTATTGTGAGAGTAATGGTGTACATGAGGGACTGATGCTTGGACTAACAGGAATAATTCAGAAGCATGTGTTAAAGGCCAATGCCCACATTGGTGTGCTTTGCTGCTACCTAAGCTAATGGAGGAGATACTATCAGTGCCTGATGTACCATGAGCTTGCAGAACATGAACTGGCCGGAATGTAAGGGACCTTATCAAGCTGCATTACCCATGAGTGGAGTCAAAGTGGATGAATATGTTTTGTCTATTCCTGTGAATTCTAATTGTAAGTATAGCTTTTACTGTCATTGACACAGGGAGTTGTCAGTGACCTACTGGGGACATGTTAGTGATCTCACATATGTCAGACTCAGAAATTCTGAACCAGTTCCTGGACATTATTCTGCAGCATGTGTAACATTGCATCTTGTTCTCCAGAACTGCAGAGGAGACAGCCAACACCACACAGGCATTTTACAACACTGCTCATTTCCCTGGTGTCTTAGTAGCCATAGATTGCAAATGCAGTAGCATCAAGGAGCCACTTTAACCATAGCATGGTGCTACATCAACAGGAAGAGCTTCTATACCCATAACTGCCAGGTTCATAGGTTCATAGGTAGTTACTAGGCATGCAGTCCACAGGACCATTGCGGAGTCTAGCCTAAATTCCCAGCTTCTCCCAAGCACCGTCTGGTTAAGTGATTTGCTGAAGGTCACATAGTAGGCAAATGAGGGTGAGGGAATCAAACCCTGTACCACAGGAAATATAGTTCACAGCCTTAACAGGTGGTCTGTAATTTCCAGAACATTATTTATAATGTGTTCCATGCAGCACTAAGGAAGTTTCACTAACTTCCACATCAAACTACACCAAAAGTTCATGCATAGGATTCCTGCATGTTTGTCTTAGATTATCAGGCATGTACACACAGATACTATGTTTGCTGTGTATTACAGGTAAAACTGAATATACCCTAGAACACTGTCTGGTTATCCTGTCTGTAACCGCCCCCCCCCAGATCATACAAAAAATGGTCTATAGTGAAGTGGGTGTTTGGACTACTAAAGAAATTATTCCATGTATTGATATACTAGGAAAGACACTGCAATGCAGTCCAGAAATCTGTAGCAAGATTTTTGTTGTTAGCTCCATATTACACATCATGACATTACACAAACTGTTAAGAGTGGCACGTGAACATCGTGACAGGATGTTCTATACCAATTGCAACAGCAGTGGAAGGACATGGTAACCATAACCTAAGCAGTGGTGGGTGTAATATATTTAAGCAATGATAGAAAGGCAGTATCTAGTCTATGACTATGGACCACCACACAGACAACTCAGAAAAGAGTGTAGTACACATTATGGAACCACGACTGTGTAAGGCAGTGCATCAGCTGGCCTCACTGTGCGTCAGATAGCACCTATCAACACAGGTTAGGGGATAAGCAGCAAACAGTCAGCATCACTTGCACAAGTATTGGACAGAGTGACTGGTGACTTTAATAATCATCATCATCAAATCCTCTTTTTCCATTTTCTACATGAGTTTACGGCATCGCTTCAACTGTTGCTATCTCTCTCATTTCAATGCCACTGTCCTGCCTTCTTCTACTGCCTTGTCTGACTGACGCAGGTCATCTTTCACACAACTCATCCATCTCTGCTGGATGTCCTCATTTCCTTTTGAATTCTTCCAGTCTTTTTCAAATCTTCTTCACCAGAATGACTTCTACTTCCCTGAACATGTTCCTAAACCAGCATAATCTGTTCTCTTTGGCCTTCTTTGCCATTGGAGCTACTCAGGCTTCTGCCATGAGGTCCACATTTTTTCATCTGTCACACAGTATTCATCCTACCACACATCTAAGACACTTCATCTCCACCACCACTAACCTCCTTAACTGCTCTGTCTTCACTGCTCAGGTTTCTGCATCATACAGTAGTATTAGATACACCTCTGTTTTTTACACCTTGCTTTTCAGCTTCTTTGACATTCTTCTGTTACAGATTACTACAGACATTCTGTGCCAGTTGGCTGCAGCCCTTCTGATTCTAGCTTTGACCTCCTCATTCAGACTTACCTTTTCCTCAAGTCCTCCCAGGCACCTGAAGCTGTTAACCTGATCCCCTATTTCCTGTCTATCTCAATTTTCACCTTCTTTTGATTTCCCTGTTTTGCTTAAATTACAGCTATCTCATCAGTACTATCCCATGTGCCTTCAGTTTTGCATTCTATTCTCCTATTATTTGCAAAGTCCTAGTTCAGAGGCTGCCTGTAATGCAAAATCATCTGCATGCAGCACCTTTGTTGACCTGTCCCTTATAACCTGTTTTTAATATAGTCCATCACCAGTATGAGCAGCAGTGGATACATAATTCATCCTTAATGCACACTCTGTTTGTACTTGCATTACTGATTCTTTGTACATCCATCCATCCATCTATTCATCCATCCATCCATCCATCCATCCACAATCCCATTTTTCCATTTTTGCACATGGGGTCATTGTACATAGCCTGCACTAATTCTGCCAACATTTCTAGGACATTTCTAGGACTTTGAACCATCACAGAACTACCCAAATCAACTTTCAATATGAAGCCCTTTATGGGCAATGATACTTATCAGGGTCAGCTTTGTTATTTTCTTTCTCCAAGTCTAGAAATGCCTAGGCTGACTGCAGCACTGCAAAATAAGGTAGGTTCATGGTAGGATAACACACCAGCCTTATTTTCTGTCAGGAAACATGGAGTCATAAATCACAAACTTAAGTAATGGGGTCAAGCTTCCATGATTTGGTATTGTAGCTGACCATTGTCCTGGCTTGTGGTGTAGGATCTTAATGTGGTCCATGACAGGGTAAGGATAGAACTAAGAGACTGTGAGCATTCACCCTTATGGTGAGTATCTTATGCTGATCCTGGTAAGTATCATTGACCATAAAGGGCTCCCTGCTGAAATTTTGGCTGCCAAAATTTCAAGTGCCGAAAAGCCGAAAGAAAAAAAAAAGACTGAAAACCTAGAGAAGAGCAAATCTAGTAAATTGCTCTTTTTCCTTAAAGCTTTTTTTATGGGGTGAGGCAAGTCAAATGTACATCCATTCAGTCTCCATGTTTTGGGACTTGATCTAGTGAGTCCTGAAATTTCACATGGTTGACTCAATAAAGTGATCATCACTCACAAGCAGAGGTGATGACATATATACCCATAGGCAGCATGGAAAGTATAAAATTTTATGAATGTGTATTTGCTGCCTAATGAGGTGTCCCAGGTGTTGAGCCAGAGGAGTGCCATTACCAATGACCCAGGTGACATCCACAACTGGTAGTGGCAGGCTGTGTGCCCAATTAAGGTAATGAAGACCTCTTAGAAACAGTCTGTGCAGCTTAAGTTGTGATGGGCTGGCAGTAATCTTCCCCACACCCAGACCCTTCCATGCAAGATATGGCATCTGGAGGCAGCCTGAATGATGTCTGCATGGTGTTTCATGGAGGGATCTATTGTGGGAACATTTTCCAATAGCAGCCTCAGCAACATTGTCTGGTCCGTGTCCATAAACTCTGCGTTGCAAATCATTGCAAACACCGCAAAGTACTCTAACCGTCACTAGAATGCTGAGGAGAGCAGCTGATTGTGCCTTTATCTCTCACATTCACATCTCCTGGTTAACACTTGCGGTAGCCATATCAGGAGAAGTCCTCAAGTAGTGATGATTCCAAACTCCCTCAGTCTATCCATTATGGTGGTGGCTATTTATACCACAAAGTTGATGCATATTTCAGATGTTGTTTGCAGCAGGGACACAGGTGGAGTGAAACCTATGAGTGTCACTCAGATAGTAGATATCCATCATGTCCTGTTGAGGTTATGTGCTTAGCCTGTACCTCCACCAGGGACCATTAGGTGGATATGAGTGACCTCTCTCTCCCTGTACTGTTGCAGACAGTGCCACTGTGGGAACAGACTATGCTTCTTGCTTGTTACCATCATCTTTAGGCAAGTACCTCTTGCTGAATCCAGCCCATTGTTGTCCTGTCTTACTGGATCATCCACTTATGATAGCTATAAAATTAAAATACACAACAATACTGATTACCCACACAAGTATGCCCCTGTAACCCCCCTACTCCTCCCCATTTGGCATACATAGTACTACAAGTTAAAATACAACTATAGCATACTTTGACATACATACTTTGTCATGCAAGTTGTCACATTTAGTGACGAGAAGTGCCTGGAAAGAGAGAGAGAAATGCAGGTGAGCTTTGATAAATCTTTTCCTTTAAATGCATTGGAGTGAGTATGCTGTACTGTACTATACATTACTAATGCACAGTGTTTCCAGCTGATGCGCAGATGGTCATTTCAACCACAACTCCTACATCAAAGCCACTCCAGGTTTGAGGTGCCGCTACCTCAAACTCAGTGAGTGAGTCCAACAGCTCCTCAGCAACAGCAAGCCACATAAAAGCTAGTGATCCACTCCAGCATTAGACTGATCTGTCAAAATCACCCATGCCTTTTCCTTACATGGAGTTATCATATCAATAACCCATTGTATAACTTTTTGCAGAGAACAACTATAACTACCCACAGCATTCTCATTCTTGGGTCTATATTGGAACATCGAATATTTAACAGTTTGAATCACTAAAGGTCGACCCTTAGTGATCGAACTGTTAAAACATCGAATGTTCCGAAAAAAAAAAATAAAAACAAAAAAAAAATGGTGTAGGCAGGGGGGCAAGCTCCCCTGCACCCCCCATACCCCTGATACTTAAATATACCAACTCCAAGGCTGCACTACATTGAAGTTTACCTCTTTGATGTTCCACAGTTTCGCTATTCTCATGTTGACAATGTCAGATTCGACATTGTCGGCTTTTGAGAATTTAATATAGACCCCACTAATACCTGGTAAATCTATTCCTAACATCGTCAGTCTCTAGTACCTTTACTCAGAAGGTTCATGCCATGTGTGTGGACAGCCCATAGTAAAACTCTGTTCTGCTAGATGCTGAACTTTTGCATGGGTTGAATCTTCCAGATGACCATGCCAGTATATGCACTCATGTTGGTGAAATGTGTCAGTCAGCTGGTGTATATGGTACTGTCTGGGATTCCCATATTTATGGACACTTGGCCATTTATGCTCCTAATTAACAGCCACAGTTACTGCTATGTATAGCCTGTCACCCAACTAAATGCTGTAGTCAACCCTCAACATGTGATCCTGGAATCACAAACCCACAGTGGCATGCACTTTACAATGCTTCATTTACACATATTTATTATTTATTTATTGTTTATTTTACATTTGTTAACCGGGTTAGTCCAGCTGAGTATTAGCTCATTTTCAGTGGAAACCCGAGGAGAAAAGCTCTGCAATCAGTATTAACATTTGATTACCTAACACATATGATTACTTCCATAGTTAGAGAAAGACAATGCCATGCCATGCTCGTTTTCTGGGTTCTCACTTACATGCACATCAAAATGTGTGCCTTAGTGTAAATCACATCCATGACAGGATTTGTTATTTTTGTTGTCAAAGCTTACTAGAAAAGACTCTCCTTAACTACTGAAATCCTTCCTTAACTTTGTAATACTGCAAGTCCACAGAATTCTTAATGAAACTCCTCCACTCCACAGTTTTAAATGTGCAACGTTGCACAAAATAGTGCTAATGCTTTTCACTGTCTTAACAAGGGCCAGCTAGTGCAGCTATTGTGCTAAGAAGGCTACCTAGAAGCACTGTTTTTAAATCAGTGCCTTGGAGCATTGCATCACTCATATGTGCCGATTGTAGCCTTGCAAACCACAGTCACTAAAAGGTATGTGAGCAGCATGCTTATGCATACAATATGTATATATATGCAGTGCTGCAGTGGAGGTTTATATCCATTTATATAGTCACAGTATGGAGCTTACAGCATACACCACAGGGCACTGGTATGTTGCACAACAGATATACACAGAGAGCTACCATTTTGCTCCAAAACTGGATATGAGCAATGGCTACTTTTTGCACTGTAGAAGGTGAAGCTCCAACTTGGTGTGCCAGGGAAAGGTAGATTTTTTTTTGTTGTTGCTTTCAAGCACAGGATATTTCTAGATTGCCTGTTCCTATGATGGTCCCTTACAGAAAAGCAAAAATGTTATGACAGACAGGGAAAAATATCAGGCAAAATCAGGGATGTTCTGCATAAATCTTGACAGTTGAGAGTTATGCCTAACACTTTCTTTAATAACTGCATGAGCAGGCCTAAATATGTCTGGTGCTTATTACTGTAAATGTTTCCTGCTTGATATGTTTTGCATTTTATCCTTCAGGTTTATCTTAATAGACCCTTCCATAATGTTATGCTGTAATGTTAAACATTATTCACACAATTTTAATTAATCCTCCAGTTATAGACCCTTCTATTTTAGATACAGTTTTCTAGTTTCAAAACATCCGGCAAGCATTCATCCCACTCCATCCAGTTTCAAAGTTTTGCAAATTTTATATGACTCGTATATCTGATGACCAATTTTCTACTTCTCTAAGTGGGACCCTCAATTATCAGTAAATTATTTAGCATTGGACTTGAAAATGTTTTGGAAAATACATTTTCAGGAAATTTATGATTCATTATAATTCATATTTGACTAGTGCTAATCCAACTTCCTTTCTTACTAAGCTGAAAGTTTTCTGAAATCTATTTTAAACATCTGAAGCAGACCTTTTGCTTATTTTTTGTACTGCAGAATAGTTTATCTCATTTAGAAATTAATTAGTAAAAGGTTTTAAACTAAACAACTTTACCTCGTATGTCCTTGGATGACTCACCCATGTTTGGGCAGCCTGGATTTAGTGACTGATCCAGAGACCTGCACACCAATAATGAAAACATTTGCTCTGCTTACATTTTATATTATTATAATGATTCTTAATATTGCAGATATTTCTGGTTAACACTTTTAAATGCATCCTGTAATCTTCTCATTGCTGTCAATATCAAGTGCAAGAAACTGTGCTGAGTGCAAAATAGCCATGGTCAGCTCTGCTTATGATTTTTTTTCAGATCATCCTTAAATTTTACATGTGTACATGTAAGTATATGTCAGTGCACATGCATACACTCGTGTAAGAGGGACATTCTAAGTTTCCAGTCTGAGATTTCCTTCCACCTACATCACACGGATTAAATGATGAACATTTGATTTGACATTACAGACTGAGTTCACTGAATACATGTGGGGGATTCACAAAAATATTACACAATGAGTTATGCTCATATACAGAGAAAGCTGTTCATCCAAGGAGTCTGCATTTCAGAGAAATTGATGCACTTAGCTAAAACTAGTTAGATGTAGCTACAGGATGGGGTGCATAGTATGTATAGAAGTTAATAGACAGGCAACTGTACAAATGTAAAACACAGGATGTGATTCAAACACACTGTATTATATGTACTCAAAATCATTGTATGTCTCAGTCATACAGTCACTAGACTAATGCAGAGTGAAATGCCTACTAATATAAATTAGGCACAGGTAATCCCCACAGGTATGACTATAGGAACCACACAGCTTTAGATATCATCTCCAGGACACACACACACACACACGCACACACACACACACACACACACACACACACACACACACACACACACACACACACACACACACACAGGCATGCACGCACACGTGCACACGCACGCACACGCACACACACGCACACACAGCTGTCTACAGGAGAACAATGATATTATATTCAGCTGCAGTAATCAGAATTCAGAATCCACAATAAAACTGTGCTGGCATGACGATGAAGCCATAAACTACTGATCAAGTAAGCACCATATATCATTGTTTTGTATGTTCCTGAATCTCACTCCAATCACATCATAGCAATGTAATTCAAGAGACAGATATGCCATTTGTGACGTGACATACTAGAATGCTTGCAGCTGCAGAAATATGCTTGTGTGCAGTGCTAAAGTACATGAAGTATTTTGACAGTGGTGCAGTTATGTTGCACTGGACAGCAATTCTATATTTACAGCTACTCATCAAAGGTTAGAAATGTTTCTTTTTTTTTCTGTGGAGTGTTTATATATTATTGAGTTGTAGATGTCTCTGTCACAACAGGATGTCTTTCCTAATACCACAGAATTGTGAGGCAGGACCCAAGCCATTGATGCTGCTATCCTGATGGCCAAGGGCTGTGACTCATGAGCACACATGCAAAGGAAATCCAATGACACATCACAGCATGATGACATATTCACCTGTTTCACATTTTATGCACTTATTGTACATGTTGTACACAATGAGAACCCTTCTTATGTGACATAAGCAAGCCCTTTGCACAATATGCGCACACTGCCAGTGCACACAGTGATCACTGAAGTACATGCATGTCCTGCAACAATGCAGCTGCACCAAATCATGACTCACATTAACATGACACACTGTGTTAACTTGATCTGCAGTTATATGTTTCCTCAGTCCCATATCCACCACAGCCAGCTACAGCAGCTCTGATCAAATGGACATGGACACTAGCACAAGTCAGATCAATCATAATTAATGATAACTCATAGAAATATTTCTTCACTTTCACAAAATTATTATGCCTGAGGGATATTGCAATGTTTATAGTTCTCTTTGAGGGCAGTATCTATCTTTTGGACCAATGCTTCCACAGCTGTTGTTTTGTTTAAAATGCTGCTAAGTATCATACTTGACTCTCACCTGACTTCAACATGCCTTAATGTTTTGTTTTGGCATCCTTGTAATTTCCTTATTGATTATCAGCTCTTATGACCAATTCAGTTGAGATTATATAATGGCAAACATATAGGGCGTGCCATGAGTGGTGCAGTGGTTACAGCATTTTCGGGCCTCACAGCAAGAGGTTCTCTGGATTCCCAGATCCTCAGCTAGGGTGCCTTCTGTGTGGAGTCTGCATGTCCTCCTGTGGTCGAGTGTGGAGTTTCCTCTGGTTGCTCCTGGTTTCCTCCCACATCCCACAGACATGCTGTGGGTGTATTGGACATGCTAAATTGGCCCTAGGTGTGAATCGTATCTGTGTGTGTGCCTTCTGTGGAAGCGGTTGGGCACCGGGCTGGCAACTTGACACTGTAAAACTCCACCAAGCCAATCATGAGTGGACAGGTGACCTGCTGTAAGTGACCCCTAACCAGGTAAAAGCCAGAAGAAGAATATAATGGCAAACATATGCCCCTCCCCCAAGTAGTCAGGCTTGGGTACTTCATTAATGGAAATCTTCAATGAAACTGATATCAGACTGGCATCATGAGACAGTAATGAAAGCTTGCATCACCTCTCCTGCCTGTAAGGGATGGGCAGCAGTCTATCTGTAACAGCAGCATATGGTAATAGGGTAAATTTATAGTACTATGCCAAGGAATATATGGCATGTACATATCTCACAAGTAGAGACATTTAGGGCAGCACTAAAAAAGTTGTAACACCTATCCCAGATGAGGGAAAAAGGCCTGGAGGCACCAGGTACTTTGCCAATTCGCTGTATATGGCACTGGGAAGGGAGATTTAAAAGTATTGTGCATAGAAAAAAAACAGCATGTGGTAAGGAGTCTATAAAGTGACCTTTCATGTGGATTTGACCCTGGAATAACATTAACTGAAGAGCAAAACAGAAGAAAGTGGCCTCAACTGAAAGTTACGGACACTGACAGGCTGCACACATTGAGCATGAGAGTAGCCAGTTCATCTCCAAGAACCTGAAAAGGTATGCCAAACTGCTGTTACTAGAACATGGTCTTCTTTCCTACATATTAAGGCTTAACCTATATATATGTCGGGTGTACTAGTGTCATTCTTTGCTCATTTATAGAAGTAAATTATTTAGCATTGGACTTGAAAATGTTTTAGAAAATACATTTTCAGGAAATTTATGATTCATTATAATTCATATTTGACTAGTGCTAATCCAACTTCCTTTCTTACTAAGCTGAAAGTTTTCTGCAATCTATTTTAAACATCTGAAGCAGACCTTTTGCTTATTTTTTGTACTGCAGAATAGTTTATCTCATTTAAAAATTAATTAGTAAAAGGTTTAAACTAAACAACTTTACCTCGTATGGCCTTGGATGACTCACCCATGTTTGGGCAGCATGGATTTAGTGACTGATCCAGAGACCTGCACACCAATAATGAAAACATTTACTCTGCTTACATTTTATATTATTATAATGATTCTTAATATTGCAGATATTTCTGGTTAACACTTTTAAATGCATCCTGTAATCTTCTCATTGCCATCAATATCAAGTGCAAGAAACTGTGCTGAGTGCAAAATAGCCATGGTCAGCTCTGCTTATGATTTTTTTCAGATCATCCTTAAATTTTACATGTGTACATGTAAGTATATGTCAGTGCACATGCATACACTCATGTAAGAGGGACATTCTAAGTGTCCAGTCTGAGATTTCCTTCCATCTACATCACACAGATTAAATGATGAACATTTGATTTGACATTACAGACTAAGTTCACTGAATACATGTGGGGGATTCACAAAAATATTACACAATGAGTTATGCTCATATACAGAGAAAGCTGTTCGTCCAAGGAGTCTGCATTCCAGAGAAATTGATGCACTTAGCTAAAACTAGTTATATGTAGCTACAGGATGGGGTGCATAGTATGTATAGAAGTTAATAGACAGGCAACTGTACAAATGTAAAACACAGGATGTGATTCAAACACACTGTATTATATGTACTCAAAATCATTGTATGTCTCAGTCATACAGTCACTGGACTAATGCAGAGTGAAATGCCTACTAATATAAATTAGGCACAGGTAATCCCCACAGGTATGACTATAGGAACCACACAGCTTTAGATATCAGCTCCAGGACACACACACACACACACACACACACACACACACACACACACACACACACACACACACACACACGCACACGCGCACACGCACGCACACGCACGCACACGCACACGCACACACACGCACACACAGCTGTCTACAGGAGAACAATGATATTATATTCAGCTGCAGTAATCAGAATTCAGAATCCACAATAAACTGTGCTGGCATGACGATGAAGCTAAACTACTGATCAAGTAAGCACCATATGTCATTGTTTTGTGTTCCTGAATCTCACTCAATGCATCATAGCAATGTAATTCAAGAGACAGATATGCCATTTGTGATTGCATACTAGAATGCTTGCAGCTGCAGAAATATGCTTGTGTGCAGTGCTAAAGTACATAGTATTTTGACAGTGGCAGTTATGTTGCACTGACAGCAATTTATATTTACAGCTACTCATCAAGGTTAGAAATGTTTCTTTTTTTCTGTAAGTGTTTATATATTATTGAGTTGTAGATGTCTCTGTCACAACAGGATGTCTTTCCTAATACCACAGAATTGTGAGGCAGGACAGCCATTGATGCTGCTATCCTGATGGCCAAGGGCTGTGACTCATGAGCACACATGCAAAAGGAAATCCAATGACACATCACAGCATGATGACATATTCACCTGTTTCCATTTTATGCACTTATTGTACATGTTGTACACAATGAGAACATGTGACATAAGCAAGCCCTTTGCACAATATGCACAATGGCGGCCAGTGCACACAGTGATCACAAGTACACGCATGTCCTGCAACAATGCAGCTGCACCAAATCATGACTCACATTAACACGACACACTGTGTTAACTTGATCTGCAGTTATATGTTTCTCAGTCCCATATCCACCACAGCCAGCTACAGCAGCTCTGATCAAATGGACATGGACACTAGCACAAGTCAGATCAATCATAATTAATGATAACTTCATAGAAATATTTCTTCACTTTCACAAAATTATGCCTGAGGGATATTGCAATGTTTATAGTTCTCTCTTTGAGGGCAGTATCTATCTTTTGGACCAATGCTTTACAGCTGTTGTTTTGTTTAAAATGCTGCTAAGTATCATACTTGACTTCTACCTGACTTCAACATGCCTTAATGTTTTGTTTTTTTGGCATCCTTGTACCTTATTGATTGTCAGCTCTTATGACCAATTCAGTGAGATTATATAATGGCAAACATATAGGGCGGCCATGGTGGTGCAGTGGTTAGCATTTTCGCCTCACAGCAAGAGGTTCTCTGGTTCGATCCTCAGCTGGGGTGCCTTCTGTGTGGAGTCTGCATGTCCTCCCTGTGGTCGTGTGGGTTTCCTCTGGTTGCTCCGGTTTCCTCCCACATCCCACAGACATGCTGTGGGTGTATTGGACATGCTAAATTGGCCCTAGGTGTGAGTGTATCTGTGTGTCTGCCTTCTGTGGAAGGTTGGGCACCGGGCTGGCAACTTGACACTGTAAAACTTCACTGCCAATCTTGAGTGGACAGGTGACCTGCTGTGGTGACCCCTAACCAGGTAAAGCCAGAAGAAGAATATAATGGCAAACACATATGCCCCCCTCCCCCAAGTAGTCAGCTTGGGTACTTCATTAATGGAAATTCAATGAAACTGATACAGACTGGCATCATGAAGACAGTAATGAAAGTTGCATCACCTCTCCCTGCCTGTAAGGATGGGGCAGCAGTCTATCTGTAACAGCAGCATATGGTAATAGGGTAAATTTATAGTACTATGCCGTGGAATATATGGGTGTACATATAGAGAGACATTAGGGCAGCACTAAAAAAAGTTGTAACACCTATC
The DNA here is from genome assembly GCF_019279795.1 of Protopterus annectens. Classification (NCBI taxonomy): domain Eukaryota; kingdom Metazoa; phylum Chordata; order Ceratodontiformes; family Protopteridae; genus Protopterus; species Protopterus annectens. The sequence goes on from NC_056729.1 coordinate 311,946,717, forward strand.
CCAGATAGGGAAAAAGAGGCACCAGGTACTTTGCCAATTGCTGTATATGGCACTGGGAAAATTTAAAAGTATTGTGCATAGAAAAAAAACAGCATGTGGTAAGGAGTCTATAAAGTGACCTTTCATGGATTTGACCTGAATAACATTCACTGAAGAGCAAAACAGAAGAAAGTGACCGCAACTTGAAAGGCGGGACACTGACAGGCTGCACACATTGAGCATGAGGTAGCAGTTCATCTCCAAGAACCTGAAAAGGTATGCCAAACTGCTGTTACTAGAACATGGTCTTCTTCATATTAAGGCTTAACCTATATATGTCATGTACTAGTGTCATTCTTTGCTCATTTATAGATAAGACCTCCATTTTAGGTAATTTTTTTCTGTGATAATTCCCTTCTACTCTACCTGCCAAGCATTCATGGTAAGTGCTTTCTTTAGTTATACAGATCGTGTGTGTGTCCTTGGGTGTGTGTGCTTTTGTGTGTATGTGTGCCTTTGTGTGTGTGTGTGTGTGTGTGTGTGTGTGTGTGTGTGTGTGTGTGTGTGTGTGTGTGTGTGTGTGTGTGTGTGTGTCTGTGGGCTTGCACACTGCACTTTTGATGTAATTACTTGTACACTGAGAGCCTAGTGAGGTTCCATTACATTGCAAGTGCTTGACAAAGTGCAGCTTATTCACCACATTTCCATAGTTATGAACTGTGATTACAGCATTCTGTTGTTATGTTGAAGGAGCCTAAGTCCATGCTTTCTGCTTAATGTCTCCCCAACTGTGCTCTGACAGTGCATTATAATATGGCCTTTTCCGTTGCATGTTTCTGTACCTGTAAAGTTCTGCTTACAATGTTCCTTGTAGAATTCCTTAATGAGTGTAGTGTGGTTCCTGACACTGTGTGAGTCCGTGCCTGCACCACCGTCTCTCAACATCTGTATATTTAGATTTAGCGTGACAATATTTCTTTACATAAACCCATTCCTGATCAGTCAATATAAAACATCTTCTGTAGGGATACATCAGAAGTATAGTCTGATTACATTACATTAAATGACCTTGTGAAGATAGGTGTAAGCTGCCAGCCTAGCCAGATAGAATTCTGTATATAATTCTGTCATTTGTAAATATTAATGTAAGTCACAGGCTTGTTCTCTTAAATGTGAAAAGACTGCATTGGATATTGAACTGCAAAATTGTAACAACAGTGCACTCTGCTGTAAGAAAGCTAAGTCAAGCATTTCATGACTATCTTTGATGTCAAAATTCAGAGCCAATATGTCTAGAGAGACGCATCCTGACTATTGTTTTAAGACTAGAGTTAATAGCTAGAATTTGCATGTATAAATGTCCTTTATTGCTCTGGTTTCTGACCAGGTGTAAAGAATGTAAATGTAGTTTCCGTTAGCCTGGGAACACCAGAGAAGTGTGAAGAATAATGTCATGTGAAGCAACTCTGTGTTATCAATTTAAAGAGAGAGAATAAGAGAGCTCAGAGCATTTTGTCATGAGAGCATCCAACATCACCAGTACTGCTTTACTCTATATGTAAATTATTTAGAATTGTGTTTTCTCTTAGATATAGCTAGGAAATAGGAAGATTAGAAAAGATTGTTTTTCTGTGATATCAGAACTTTTGCTACTGTATTATTTTAAGTATTTCTCTGTGATCTCTGAACTCTTGGCTACCACCGTGTAGTAAGAAATATTGTCTTGTGTTTTTATTATTTATTATTAAATATTTTTAAACGTTTCAACTGTGGCTGTTGTTTATGTAGAGTTAATGTAAGCTCTAGAGTACATTGCATAAATATAGTGATGCTGTACCAAGTCACTGCAAATAAGGCTTGACTATTAGGTCACACTTACCATTTGGATATTAATATTGCACAGTAATAATTGGACATCCTTTTAAGGGTCTTTGAGTAGCTGATAAATATTAGTGGGTGATGGCATCTGGTACTACCTTTTAGACTGGGCAGAAAAGGGGCACAGCTGGAGAACCTGTGCCAGCCTTCCCCAGGAGTGTCTGTGTGGTTGTATATAACTCTTATCTCAAAGTTTGTGTGTGTCAGCTACTTGGGCAGGGGTACAAAGCACTGGTTGGACAGAAAGGGTGCTGGAAGTTTTATCTTGCCCAGTAGGCTGAGATCTGGACCTATAGCTGTGCCAGTGGGGAGTCTTACTGGGGACCTGGAGCAAAAGGAAGAAACCACCCCCAGACTGATGTGATCCCCATGTGCTCTTAAGAGAAATTGTACTTTACTGTGTCTGTATTTATTATCTTTCCCTACATGGGCGCCCCTTACTGGTGTTAGTGGTGAGGACTGAGTCTCCTTGATTGCTGGACCAGTGCACAGGTGTCACATATTAATTGTTTGGCAGTGGTGAGATATCCACACCACGTATTAATTGGATGGCAAATATTAATTGGCTTGTAGTGGTGTGGGTAGAGTGAATTCCTGTAGCTGGTGTACAGTGATCACTGAAGGTGTTTTGTACTCTATATCAGCCATGCAGTGAATACTCAGAGTTCAGATCACAATTGTTTTATTTCATTTGTTAGCTTAGTTAGTCAAGGAGAGAAGGCAGCATATCAGCAGAGGAGTATGGAAAGCTGACAAGGAGACAGTTGGCTGAGATGTGCCAGGCTATGGGATTGGTACATATAAACCTGACTAAGGCAGACATGATTGCAGCTTTGGACACAGCTGCATCAGAAAATAGCAACCAGGAGGACGATCATACTTGCAGTGGAGAAGTACCACCCTTAGAGAATGGACAGCTCAACCTTTCTAAAGAGACTTGAGTTGGAGGTCAGGTGTTTGGACACAGAAGCAGATGAGAGACTGAGATGTCTGCAGGCTGAGGAGAATGAAAAACTGCTACACCTGGAAGCTTAGGAAAAGGAGAGGCAGAGGCAGCATGAGAAGGATATGCTGACTCTTTGCCAGAATCATGGGGTAATGTGGCAGGGAGTAGCTGGACCCCCAGAAGCATAAAAGGTCAGCAACTTTCTTCTGCAGTTTAAAGAGGTGGATAATTTTGATAGTATCATTCATGTTTTAGAGGATTGATAAACAATATGATGTTGACCAAAGGCTCTGGGTACAGTTCCTGACCCCCTTACTTCATGGTAAAGCTGTAACTGTTTTATCTAAACTTGCTGATTGTGAATATGTTGATTATACTGCTGTTAAAAATCACTTGTTAGAATGTTTTAAGCTGACACCTGAAACTTGTAGGAAAATGTTTTGTGAGCATAGACGTAAGGCAGATGAAAGTGTGTGTGAATATTTTGCTGAACTGAGCACTTATTTCATAGGTCGGTGAGTGGATGTCAGGTCACCACATTTGAAGGGCTGGCAGAACTTTTAGTGGGGGAACAAGCCCTTAGCACTTTGCCTGAGGACATGAGGATCTGGTTAGCTGATAGAAAATGTACTACTTCAGATGAGTTGGGGAAGGAAGACCTATACCTAGCAAGCAGGGCATCACTGCACAGGAAAGGGACCCCCAGTACTGCTCATGGGTCTAAAGAGACCCATAGTGGGAAGCACAGACTGCCCCAACAGAATATGCCAGTAGTAGGGGAAGCCACTAGTCCAGGTACATGTCCAGGACCTAGGGTTAAATGTTTTAAATGCAACCAGTGGGGCCATGTGGCATACAGATGTCCACGGAGGCAAGGTGGGGAACAAAAGGTGAGAGAGTCAGTAAGTGAGGAAGACAAAATGCCAATAGTAGGTTGTCTTGAGAAAACATGGTACCAAACTACCATCCTGCAGATGTCTTGATAGGGAAGGATTTGGATGAGGCAGTACCGTGTGCTTATGCAGTTACATGCAGTCAGGCTAGGAGACAACCATGTGAGTCTGGTAGCCTGGGGGAGACCCAAACAGACTGCATACTTTCAGCCAGGACTGGTGAGGTGGTTACTTCTGGGAGGGAGCTACTCTGTAGCAGTGAAACCGAAGGTGAGACACAGCTGCATGTGGGTACTGATGTTCCCTTGGACAGACTGACTTCAAAGGTAGAGGTGAGTAGTAGTACCCAGGCTGACAGTGAGATGCCACTGTCAGAGGATGCCAGACTTCCTGTGGAAGGGGAGCTGGGAAGGGTTACAAAGAGAGAGAGTTGAGACAGGCTCAGCTCTCAGACCCTACATTGCAAGGCCTGAGGCAGGTAGCTAGTGAGGCACCTGATTATCAAGGGAAGGGGGAGTCTGCATACTGGGACAAATGGTTACTGTATAGAAAGTGGACCCCTGAGAGAGGACTAGAAGGTGAGAGGGTACAGCAGTTGCTAGTGCCTAGAGCTTACCGTCTAGTTCTTCTGGCCATAGCCCATGATATTCCTTTTGCAGGTCATATGGGCATAACACGTACAAAGAGACGTATTATGCAGAACTTCTCCTGGCCTGGAATTTCCAGAGATGTAACAGGGTACTGCAGGACCTGTGAGCAGTGCCAAAAGGTAGGCAGGGCAGGAGGCAAGGCGAAAGCTCATATGATGACTTTGTCTGTGACTGAGGAGCCATTTCAAAGGGTAGCTATGGATATTTTTAAATTTCTCATTCCCCTTCCAACTGCTGAGCATCCTCCTTGGTCTATGAGTGTGTAGAAAAACTCCTCCACAAACTGAACCACCCTGCAGGTTTCTACTGGCCACTGATATTACACTTGAATTTGGACCCAAGGTGTTACCCCAGTTTGAGCGCCAACTGTACAACCACCCTGAATCAAAAATAAACCACTTAACCCCAAACAGAACTACCCTGCAGATTTCTACTGGCCACTGATATTACATTTGAATTTGGACCCAAGGTGTTACCCCAGTTTGAGCACCAACTGTACAACCACCCTGAATCAAAAAAAGCACCAAAGTATTTGAACTAGTGTAACTGTAAACAGATAAAGCTGCTGTTTTAAATGCAGCACATTTGTCCAAAAGGACTTAGTGATCCTAAAGATAGTGTGCTTATCTGATTGTTTGCACTAGTCACCATGAGCTAGACAAGAAGGTTAAAACACCAGCAGCCCCAACCCTGCTCTTTTCTGGCCCATCTCCTCACAGTATACTGTCCACTTTTCCACTTATTTCCCTCCCTCTATCCTACTCTTCCCTGGTCTTGTTGTGCACTGGTAACACTTGGGACACTACCAGGTAATTCTACCCTACTTATCTAGCACATATTACCCCTATCACTCTCTCCCAAAACCACATTTCATTCTTGATGGTCTGCTTCTCTGCTATAAGAAACACCCTGTTTCAACTCACACTAACTATTCCTGTAAGAGTCTTTAGTGTTGACTGATTAACTGGCTCACTTTCCCTGCCAACAGCTCCAGATCCCTCACCATAGCTAGATACTCTTACTGATAGTTTTCTTTTTTCTCTTTGCTCTGAACAAGGTGGTAGCTCCACTACTCTATGCCTAAACCCCTCCTCCCTGCACCTAATTTCCAGCCCCAAGGTATTATAGGTGCCTACAACTGAGGCTGCCATTTTTAAATTTCCCATTCCCCTTCCAACTGCTGAGCGTCCTCCTTGGTCTGAGTGTGTAGAACAACTCCTGCAAGTACAAACTGCTAATGCTTTAACAATCAAACTGTTGAACTGATGCTATGGCTTGCAAATAATGTTTGCTACTGCTTATGCTAGTATATGATATTGTAGTGATGTTACGATATATTATCTCAGCCTTATATTCTAATGTTATTTGAGTGTTGTAAAGGAAACCTTTGCATGAGGTGCTTTCAACTGATGCCGCTTGAGCCTAATGCCACCAAACAACTGAGTAGCTCATGTTAAAACTGGTAGCATTCAAACAGTGTGTTGTTTTATTAGGCTGTGCATGTCCTTTGAGTACACTCGCTAATTGAATAATGTATATAGAAGCTTAAACTGCTGATTTGCTCAGTCATTGTCATTTTTCACAAAGTTCCTGTGCTTCCCTGCTAGGGGATCTAGACGTGTCTCATATTTTCTGTGCTTCCCAGCTAGGAGAACTAGGGATTATCATGTAATTGTGGTTATGCATGGCTAAACTGTTATAGAGTGGAGGTAAAGCAGCATTGCAATATTTCTACATTGTACTTGTACTCGGGGCATACTGCAATTATGAGTGACTGTATATGCTGTAGAGCTAATAGTTTACCAGCAAAGCAAAGCATAAACACGGTCCACTTACTCAGGGCTTGTTTTCCTGCCAAGGCAGATCTCTGCACTGATAGACTTTGTATATCAGCTAGCATCTAACTTCTGACTGCCTAAAGCACCCTTAATGCCCATAGTTACACAACAATCAGATATTAAACACAAAGGTCTCTGCAATGGGGATGTATTTAGCTTTGTAGAAGCATTGTCTGAAGAGTGTTTAGCATATAACTGTTAGCCTGCATGTGGATAGCTCCTAACATACTGTAGTGTCTGCCCTGTAAAGCAATACAAGTTTTTTTAATACTCCAGCATAATTAAGGGGTTATAGTCAATATTGTATTCTGTTTTGACTCTCTTTTTAGCTAATGTGGCTTCTGACCTAACTCCTATCCTCTTGTCTTGTAGCCCCTAATGGAACCACCCTGCAGGTTTCTACTGGCCACTGATATTACACTTGAATTTGGACCCAAGGTGTTACCCCAGTTTGAGCGCCAACTGTACAACCACCCTGAATCAAAAATAAACCACCTAAGTATGTGAACTAGTGTAACTGTAACAGATAAAGCTGCTGTTTCAAATGCAGCACATTTGTCCAAAAGAGATTAGTGATCCTAAACATAGTGTGCTTATCTGATTGTTTGCGCTAGTCACCATGAGCTAGACAAGAAGGTTAAAACGCCAGCAGGCCCAACCCTGCTCTTTTCTGGCCCATCTCCTCACAGTATACTGTCCACTTTTTCACTTATTTCCCTCCCTCTATCCTACTCTTCCCTGGTCTTGTTGTGCACTGTTAACACTTGGGATACTACCAGGTAATTCTACCCTACTTATCTTGCACATACTACCCCTATCACTCTCTCCCAAAACCCCATTTCACTCTTGATGGTCTGCTTCTCTGCTATAACAAACCCCCTGTTTCAACTCACACTAACTGCTCCTGTAAGAGTCCTTAGTGTTGACTGACTAACTGGCTCACTTTCCCTGCCAACAGCTCCAGAACCCTTACCATAGCTTGATACTCTTACTGATAGTTTTCTTTTTTCTCTTTGCTCTGAACAAGGTGGTAACCCCGCTACGTTCTCCCTCGCTACGCTCTGGCTCACTTTGCTCCCCTACCATACACAAATTCCCACCCACCCCATAGCAATTACATTTATACTTACTAACCACTCCCAATCAAACACACCCTAACTGCCAATTAACCAATTAAGCCATAACACCACACACACCACTCCCATAGAATCACACTCCACCACACCCTTCTTACCTCCACCTTACTATCACATAACAAACACACCACTCATAAACATCAGACCTGTACACACTACAGTCTATCTCAAACAAGATAAGTTGTACTCCTCACAACATTCCCAGCTACTGAAAGCAGTACTCCACTTACTACCACTCTCCATTCGTCTCCTACTCTACCTCCTCTCCCCCTACCACACTCAACTGCAAATCATACACCCACCCCAATTGCAAACTGAAGCTATATCCAGTAACCTAAAACTTAAGAGCTTCCTTATATCTCCCAGTTACCTCAACTCCCAGCAAACCTTCTCATATCTACAATACAAACTAACAGTCAAACTCAAGCCCTACTTCTCTGTTAGACAAGCTAAAATAGTACATAAACTATCTAAATTCTATCTTTACCTATTCCATGCTCTCACCCAATGTAGCGATATACACCCCAATCCAGGCCCCACTACAGCCACCTATCCCAACCCTATGCAACAAAACCCCCTCTACCACAGGCCTACCTCATCACTCTTGTTTCTTAACATAAATGTAAGGAGCACATCTAACAAAATACAAGACCTTCATGCCCTAATAGCACTATATCAACCTGATACAGCAGTATTGACTGAAACTTGGCTCAAACCACAACACCATAATAATGAAATTACACCTCCAGGCTATAGTATTATACAGAAGGATAGGCTAGAAAAGAAAGGAGGGGGCATTGCAATACTATTCCAAAGTCACCTCACCCTAGAACAAATAGACTACAACACCCTGGAAGTGAAAGGCATAGAATTAATGACTGCAAAACTTAAACTTAACAACAACAAAAACATAATTATTGCAGGAGGCTACATCCCACCAGGTAATAACATCCCTATCAAGGAGAGCCTACTAAGCTGGATATCTGCCTCCCTACCACAGGAACCCACACTACTAGGAGAATTTAACATTGACTGGACAACCTGCTCCAGCCAAAACCCAATGGCCCACATAAACCTATATGGATTCACCCAACTAATATCCACCCCAATCAGAACTGACAAAGCTTCCATACGTGAATCCATCCTCGACTGGATTCTGCTATCCAACCCAACCCTAGCACAACAATCTGGATGTCTACCTGAAAGTATAAGTGACCACCTACTAACCTACTTAATTAGGACTAGACCACATAACATTAGCCAACCCATCCTTAGAGTCATCCGCAGTAAAAAGTACTTTGTACCCACCAACTTCATTAATGCACTAAAATGTATCAATTGGAACCCCTTAAAGCTACTACCTCTTGATGAAGCCGTACAATGATTCAACTCTACATTCTTAGATATCCTAAACCCTTCATGCTCCCACCCGTACCATAAGACTGAAAATAAACTATGCCAAATGGCTAACCAAAGAAACTAAAACTATCATGAAAAAAATGGACAAAGCCTCTATGCAGCTTCAGAAAAGCAAAACAGCTAATACAAAGCAAATATACCTTGAACTCCGCAACAAAGCAAAGAGACAAATTAGACAGAATAAAATTAACTACTACAATACCATGCAAGAAAAACATGCCCATAACCCAAAGAAATTCTGGCCACTTTAAACAGTATAACACACCCAGGAAAAGCCCCCACCCCAACTCCTGTACTACCAAAGGACCACAGCAACATTCCCACTCAATTCAACAAAGTCTTTACCAAAACAGTTCAAACCCTTGCTAAGGCTCAAGATAGAACTGATAGCCCCACAACAGTAGTTCCACCTCCACCCCCAAATACAACACTAAATAAAAACACCTCCAACATTTCCTTGCAACTAGTACCCACCAAAGTAATTTCTCTACTTCTAAACAAACTTAAACCCACCACACTAGCAGCTGATAAACTACCAGCAGATTTCCTACAAATAGCAGCAGAGGCAATAGTTTACCCATTGTCCATACTCATAAATAGATCAATTGCAGAAAATAAGGTTCCCACCCTGTGGAAAACATCTCACATTATTCTTCTACACAAAGGAGGTAACTCCTTAGAACTCACAAACTATCGACCTATACTGATCCTATCACCACTATCCAAAATATTAGAAAGAGTTGTGCACTTTCAAATACTCCAGTATCTCCTTCAAAATTATTTACTTTCCAGAACCCAGCACAGCTTTAGACCCTCCCATAACACCACTACAGCACTATTATCTTTCTGCAATACAGTCAACAACTATAGAAATAAGGGACTATTTGTATCTTCCATATTCTTAGACCTGTCAAAAGCTTTTGACATGGTTAACCACAGCCTTCTTTTCTAAACTATGTCACACCTAAACCTATGCTCCTCCTCCATAGACTGGTTTACAAGCTACTTATCAGAATGGCAACAAGCTGTCCTCTGGCAAGGCCAATCGTCTCCCCTACTCCCAGTGGGTAAAGGAGTGCCACAAGGGTCTAGCCTAGGCCCAGTGCTCTTTTCACTATTTACCAGTCACATCTCCTCTTCCTCAGTCAATGCCACTGTTGTACAATATGCTGATGACACAACCCTAGTTTGCGCTGCCCCCAACCTAAAAGAGCTACAATCCTTGACCCAGAACAATTTTACTCTAGCTGAAACCTGGTTCACTAACATTAAACTGATTCTAAATCCCCAAAAAAACAATCTATTGATTTTTAGTCCTGGTTGACCCCTCCACTAAACAATGATTTCACCATCAAGTCAAAGGATAACATCCAAATCACCCCCACTTCTCACACAAAGCTATTCGGTGTTGAAATTGACAATAATCTAAAATTTGATACCCACATAGCCCAAATTATCAAAAAAGTACATGAAAAACTAGGACTCCTCCATAGGAATAAGCAATATCTGACCAAACAAACCAAAGCAACCATAGTGAGGACTCATCTCCTGCCGATCCTTCTCTATGCCTCCCCTGTCCTGACTAACCTATGCCAAACAGTCCTAAAGAAAATGGAATCTTGTTACAAGATTGCCAAATTTGCAGCAGAAGCCTTATACAAATCCCGCCATTGTCTTGCCTTAAAGCAACTCAGATGACTTGAGCTCCGTCATCTACTACTACTCGGCCAACTTTCAACAGCTCATAAACTCTATTATCTTCCTGAAAACACCCCTCCCCTTCAGGGGATACTTCAGCTTCACATGCCCACAAGACCTTTAAGATCTTGTAACCAGAACCTCATAAAGGTCATCAAACATAGCAACGACACCGGGAAATCTCTATTTGCCTACACCATTGCTACAACTTGGAACTCACTACCAGGCCAGATAACCTCCACTGTATCTACCAGTCAATTTAAATATCTCCTGAAAACCCACTACATAGATAACTGGTTATGCCCATGCTTCTCCCCAGGATAGCTCCTATTACCAACAAAACACAGTACTACACAGTAGTTTCTACAGCATACACTTGCATAGTATTAATCTACATCCCAACAAAAATACATACTAGAATCTAAATATCTAAATAAAGCTGTCCATCCCATGCACAAAGACAACTATGTCATTCTTGCTCAATAGTTACAACTCCTTATTTAACACAATATTACATAACTATGAGGGGATAAAAGATGTTACACTTAGAAACTTAATGAGTCTTGCTTATAATTTGTTGTATTTTTTTAATCTTATGTAAGTTTATGTATTGATTATAACTACTAACTTGAAATCCTTGAACAAATGTAACATTTTTTTTATTTGGCTTGTGTAATTTGTTTGATTTGTTTTACTTGAATTGTTTTTATTTGATTTGTTTGATTTCTGTGAACTGTTGTTTGTTTTGCTTTTGGAGCTTTTCTCTCCGGGCCTCCGCTGAAAATGGATCTGTAACCAGTCGGACTCTCCCGGTCAACAAATGTAAAATAAATAAATAAAATAAAATAAAAATAAATATTGTGGGGCCTCTGAGTACCCCAAGTTCCACAGGGAAAAAGTATATGCTAGTGGTAGTTGATTATGCTACACAATACCCCGAGGCAGTGGCTCTGTCCTCTTTTGAAGCAGAAAAGGTGGCAAATGCTTTGTTAGAGATTTTCAGCAGGGTAGGTTCCCAAAAGAAATACTGACTGACAGAGGTGCCAAATTCATGTCAGACCTGCATGCTTGTTTGTGGAAGTACTGTGGGGTGAAGCACCTGAAGGCCACCCCCTATCACCCCCAGACTAATGATCTTGTTGAGAGGTTAAACACTACAATCAAGTCCATGCTATGGGCATTTGCAGACCAGTTTAAGAGGGAGTGGGACAAATATCTGCCCCATCTGTTTTTTGCTTACAGAGAGGATCCCCAGGAACAACAGGTTTTTCACCCTATGAGTTGCTGTATGGGTATAGGGTGAGGGGGCCTCTGGATTTAATTTGAGAGGAGTGGGAAGGTGAGTGTGAATATCACAAGGAGTCTGTTGTGGCATATGTCCTAAACCTCAGGACAAAGCTCAGGAAACTCTTGGGCTTGGTCCAGGAGAACCTGGCAGAAACCCAACAACAGAAAAAGGTGTGGTATGACAGGAATGCTCAAGTTAGAGAGTACACTGTGGGGCAGCAGATAATGGTTCTCATTCCTGTCAGACACAACACACTGCAAGCAGCTTGGGAGGGACCCTACAATGTGGTATGAAAGGTAAGTGATGCTAACTACATGTGGACCTGGTAGGCAGGAGGCAGGGGCACAAATTGTACCATGCTAACATGATGAACCCTTACCATGATAGGGGGGGTCCTTGTGCTCAGCATTTGCTGTGGATTGAAGGAGACATCTGAAGGAGATCTGGTGACTGATCTTCTCAGTGAGGCTCAGACTGACACCTCAGTGGAAGGGTTAGCAATCTCCTAGTAGCTATCTCCTACCCAAGTTTGAGAAATCCGAGCAGTGTTACAGGGGTTTGGGGACATGTTCACTGGGAAACCAGGATGCACCCACCTGGGGCAGCACCTGGTGGATACAGGACCCCAAAGGCCTATTAGGCAGGCCCTTTATAAGGTGTCTGAGAGAGACAAACAGACTCTGAGGGAAGAGATACAGGAGATGTAGGAACTAGGGGTAATTCAAGACTCCAACAGTCCCTGGGCCTCGCCAGTGGTGCTGGTGCCAAAGAAGGATGGCAGGACCAGGTCCTGTGTGGACTACAGGAAATTAGTCACATAGAGTCAGATGCTTACCCTATGCCTAGGACAGATGAGGCGCTAGAGAAGCTGGGTGAGGCTAAGTATCTTGCAACCATTGATCTTTCCAAGGGTTACTAGCAGGTGCCCTTGACTCCCAGTGCTAAAGAGAAGTCAGCCTTTGTTACTCCTTTTGGCTTGCATGAGTTCACAAAGATGCCCTTTTGGATGAAGAATGCCCCAGCAACTTTCCAGAGGCTGGTAGATCATATCCAACAGGAGCAGGAGGATTTGCCCTTGCTTACCTAGATGATATTGCCATCTACATCCATTCCTGGCAATGGCAACTTCAACATAACAGGGAGGTGCTGGGCAGACTGCAGAGGGCAGGGCTGACCATTAAGCCGAGCAAATGTCAGGTGGGTATGGCAGAGGTCTCCTACCTGGGATGTAGAGTGGGGAGTGCTAAGATCAGGCCAGAACCTGCCAAAGTAGAAGCCATTCAGGTGTGTCCTGCACCTGTTACCAAAAGGCAGGTGAGGGCATTCCTAGGGACAGCAGAGTACTACAGTAAGTTCATCCCCAGTTATAGTGCAATAGCTGCTCCCCTCACAGTCCTGACAAGGAAGAACAGGCCAGATAAGGTAGTGTGGACCACATCATGTGAACAGACATTCCAGAAGCTTAAAAAAGCTTTGGGAGGACCTCCTGTGTTTGTCAGTCCAGATTACAGCAGAGAATGTGTTGTGCAGGTAGATGCTTCAAAGCAATGGGTGGGTGCTTTCCTTAGCCAGATTTCTTCAGAAGGAGAAGAGCACCCAGTGGTTTATCTCAGTCATAGGCTCCAACCCAGGGAGGAATGCTATGCAGCTGTAGAAAATGAATATCTAGCCATAGTGTGGGAATTGCTGAAACTTCAGCCTTAACTGTATGGAAGAAAGTTCACTGTAGTGACAGATCACAACCCCCCAACATGGTTACACAGAGCCATCCAGCAAAATAACAAGTTGCTAAGATGGAGCCTAGGATTGCAAGCATATGATATGTCAGTACAGCACTGCAGTGGGGTTAGCAATTTCAATACAGATGGGCTGTCAAGACAGGGAATTGGGTAAGGTATACTCAGATAGAGCTAACCCTCTCAAGCAACGTTTCTCAAGGGTCACTTGAAAAACTAGCTTGAGTTCTCCGGGGCCTAGCCAGATGGAATTCTGCAGATAATTCTGTCATTTGTAAATATTAATGTAAGACACATGCTTGTTCTCTTAAATGTGAAAAGACTGCATTGGATACTGAACTGTAAAAATGTAACAACAGTGCACTCTGCTGTAAGAAAGCTAATTCAAGCATTTCATGACTGTCTTTGATGTCAAAATTCTGAGCATATATGTCTAGAGGCAGGCATCCTGCCTATTGTTTTAAGACCGGAGTTAATGGCTAGAATTTGCATGTATAAATGTCCTTTATTGCTCTGGTTTCTGACGAGTTGTAAATATTATAAATGTGGTTTCTGTTAGCCTGGGAATACCAGAGAAGTGTGAAGAATGATGTCATGTGAAGCAGTTCTGTGTTATCAATTTAAAGACAGAGAATCAGAGAGCTCAGAGTATTTTGTCTTGAGAACATCCAACTTCACCAGCACTGCTTTGCTCTATATGTAAGTTATTTAGAATTGTGTTCTCTCTTAGATGTAGCTAGGAAATAGGAAGATTAGACTAGTTTGTTTTTCTGTGATGTCAGAACTTTTGCTACTGTATTATTTTAAGTATTTCTCTGTGATCTTTGAACTCTTGGCCAGCACTGTGTAGTAAGAAGTATTGTCTTGTGTTTTTATTATTTATTATTACATATTTTTAAATGTTTCAACTGTGGCTGTTGTTTATGTAGAGTTAATTTAAGCCCTAGAGTGCATTGCATGTATATAGTGATGCTGTACTCCATATAAGTTTTGACAGGTCACACTTAGCATTTGCATAATAATATTGCACAGTAATAATTGGACACCCTTTTAAGGGCCTTTGAGTAGATGATAAATATTAGTGGGTGGTGGCAGCTGTTATTACCTTTTAGACTGGGCAGAAAATGGGTACAGCTGGAGAACCTGCTCCAGCCTTCCCCAGGTCTGTGTGGTTGTATATAACTCTTATCTCAAAGTGTGTGTGTGTGTGTGTGTGTGTGTGTGTGTGTGTGTGTGTGTGTGTGTGTGTGTGTGAGAGAGAGAGATACTTGGGCAGGGACATGAAGCACTGGTTGGATAGAGAGAATGCTGGAGGTTTTAGCTTGTCCACTAGGCTGAGATCTGGACCCTATAGCTGTGCCAGTGGGGAGTCTTATTGGGGACCTCGAGAGAAAGGGAGAAACCAGCCCCAGACTGACTGTGATCTCTGTGTGTCTTAAGGGAAATTGTACTTTACTGTGTGTATATTTATTATACTTTCCCTATATGGACACCCCTCACTGGTGTTAGTGGTGAGCATTGAGGCTCCTTGATTGCTGGGCCAGTGCACAGGCATCACAGACCTTACCCTTTCATGATGCATTCACAACATTCCCTGTGGTTGAGTACCTGGAATGCAGAGTAGTCCCACTATGTTTCTTGAGCTAAACACTGGGCTGTCTACTGACAGTAATCATTATAGAAGTGCATTGTGTGTGATGTCTTGTCCCATAATATTGAGGGAATTCTAGCCTCATTACACTGAATGAGTACGGTCCTACATGGTTTACCTTAAGGGATACTTGTAGGTGTGCATTTTGGCTTGGTACAAAAGGCAAGAAAAAAAAATCATCTATTTATTACATTTCTCATAGTTATGTATTTGAAGTGTAGGATGTTCACAGTTTATTGCATTTGCCTAGTTTTATAATGTCAGATCCATCTAAGTAGTTATTTGGCAGTAACAGATAGGCATAACAGATATTGATGTGTATTATTCATGGTCATATTTCTAATCGAAATTACACAATATTATCATAACCATTTCAGAAGGACTGGAAGTCACAAACAATAATTCACCACTGACATCTGGAATGATGTAGTATTTATGATGTATTTTGAAATCACAGTGTATTTTCTAACTGTTCTATGCTGTATTTGCTGTGTTGTGCAACATTTTTGCTGATTTTCCTTTTCAGTCTGATTCAGGTATGGACTAGATATATGTGTAAAATGGCCTTTGTCTGTTACATTTCTATTATGTGTTTGTTTTTCACAGCAGTCTTGTACAAATATTTCATAGGAATGTATTAATTGCACATACATTAGGGAATGCACATTTATGCTGTTCCTTACGCAGTTGTGGTAGCCTCAAATAAATGAATAAATAATGCTATGTGTCTGGAATTCAGCTGTCCATACACATGGCTGTGTGGTAGGCACCAACTGCTGCTTTTCTAACACAGGGGTTCTTGGAGATATTTAGTAGACAGCCTCTCTCATCACCTGCAAACTCTAAACTGTCTGCACTGAGCACACCATTTTCCAGTATAGGTGGGTGCCTATGCTGTGCCTCCATATTGGTGGCTAGTGCTGTCTTTGAATTGCAGCTTTGTGCTATTTTGCATTGTGCTTTCTTTCCATCTCCTGTTATCAAGTGCGTTGTATTATTACTGGATCCATCATTATGCTTTTAAGCTTGACCTAACATTGCCATAGAGGACTGAAGCCCTGTCTAAGACTGAGATGACCCTAGTTTGATTACTGAAATGAGCACTGGAGATACCAGATGGAGTACAAATGAATGCAGTGATGAGGTACATCCTGCTCATCTGTACCTGAGTTAAGGCTTGCAAACATGCATTCCAAGATGTGTGCTCCTACACACTCCACAGTCTCTTGTGGAAACTAGAGATGGGTGGAAATTTCTGCCTACAGAGGGAATAAGTCTGTAGGGATAGCTTCATTCACAGAAGCATGGGAAAAACCCTTGAATGCCTCATTGCACATCAAACCCTTGGTATGCTATGAGCTTATATTAGCGAAAGGCAAGGCTTAAAAAAGCAAGAATCCCTTAACTGTTGTATGCATTGGCAATGCCACAGCCGTGCTCTTATCCCATAAAAAAGGAATGAATGTGTGACATCAGCTGCTGTAGTTGCTTGACTGTAAGCAAACATGGAAGAAAAGTAATTTAAAAAGCTTTTTAAATTCACTTGTTGTCTGATATAGTTATGTTTTCCATCCATAGTACTAGGCAAAATGTTAGTCAATCACATTTGATGATCAAATACCTGTAAATGACATTCTTGGCTGGAGGATAATGAGCAGACTGATAAGAAAGAGCAGAACCCAATACAAATACGTCTGCATATTCTGTATTACCCTGAAGTGGGACATTCTGTAATGGAGTAATAAGAAAAGAGATTCCCAGTTTTATAATTATAATTTCACTCTAGTATATATGTGATATAGAAATATTCATGGCAGGGCTGGCTACCCAGCAGTGTAAACCTTGGCTCAAGATTATTGTCACTGTTGAAGTGACACCCTGACTCCATATTCAAAATGGGAAAAGAGGTTGTGGATGGATGGACGGATGGACGGATGGATGGATGGACGGATGGATGGATGGATGGATGGATGGATGGATGGATGGATGGATGGATGATATATGGATATATGTGACATAGAAAATCTAGCTAGACATACAAGCCAGGCTAAAAATGTTGAATTATAAATAAATAATTTCTGTTTATTCCATAGTAACGAACTATGGAATAAACAGAACTTATTTATTTATAAGAGTGGTGCGGTGAACTGCAGTGTTTTCAACATTTTTTTTACCAGTTTATCATTGTTTGTTTTTGGATACAAGTCAGGCTGGCTGCATGAAGCATGACCTGTTTTTCACTTAATTAATGGATCAGCACTGTTATTATATAAATCACTTTAGAGGATATAGAGGATATAGAGCCATCTGTAAAGTGCAGTTGTGTAAGCTGAAGTTACCATAAAACCACATGTTTTAATGATCACTGTTGCAGTAGCCTTAGCAATATGGGTTATATCCTACCAAGGATATAAAAGCCGGCCAGCTTCCAAAGCTTCAGGGCACTTTCCACACACTCAAACTGTAAAGCAGCTTAAGCTGACTAAAAGAAAAGTTTGGGTGCAAATCTATTCAGAGCTTCTTGACAGCAAAGAGATGGAGGCTGTGTCCTGAAAGAACAAGGCTAAGAACAACAAAAAATAAATGTCCACACCCTGGTATAAAAAACACACCGGAGATCAAGGGGGGATGGAAAGAGGGAGTGGCTACTGCAGCAGGGATTATTTGGATATCTATTAAAAATCAAGTGAAGGCACTCCAAGTGTACCAAGAAACCCAAACTGAGTGCAGCGAGCCAAAACAGGAAAACCAAAAGATTAGATCCACTCAGTTTATTGTCAACAGTACCAAAGCATAAACGCCTTTAAATCACACAACAAATATGCGTTTTCGTCCTCAACATTTGGACTTCATCAGATACATAAATTTAAAACCATTCATCCCTTAAATACCTAAATTAGGATTAATTAACCAATGACATTTTGTTTAAAACATTTAAATGGGCAAATCAGTGTACTCTCTAGGCTCATAAATATTCATGATTCAATATTTCATGTGTTTCCCTTACTACTCAATACTTCTCTATTTAATAAGTTAAATTAAAAAGCTAAAATAAATATACCAAATACATCTATATTAAATAAATAAATAAATACATAAATACATAGAAAACATCCAAGAAGATATTTATGCATGAATAAAACAACTGCATATAAAATCTCATAGTGGTTGGCTCCCTCTGGTGTCAAAATTAATAATTACCATTAAATTCTATTAGCTCTTAGTTTTGACAATGGTAATATTGTTAAAAACTCATTAAGACCTGTTTTTTTCCCCGCATCCAGGGTAACTTGCCACCATAATTCTTTACTTTCTAAAATATCCTCCCAGGGACCCCCTCTAATATCCTGCTTAATTTGTTCCAATACTAAAAATTGAAAATGATATCCTGTACAACCTCTAGAATGTTTATAAAGTGCATTAGTGTCTTTTGCTTTGGAGATATCGTAGGTATGTTCATATAGTCTTTTTCTTAATGTCCTTTCGGTTTTACCTGCATAAAATGATTGACAGTTTTGGCATACCACAAGGTATACCACTCCTCTAGTGTCACAACTGTAAAGACCATTACTTCTAATCCATCTCTTCCTACTTTCCAAGTAAATGTCATCTTTATTTATA
Source organism: Protopterus annectens (assembly GCF_019279795.1). Classification (NCBI taxonomy): domain Eukaryota; kingdom Metazoa; phylum Chordata; order Ceratodontiformes; family Protopteridae; genus Protopterus; species Protopterus annectens. Next base: position 311,965,450 of record NC_056729.1, read on the forward strand.
ATATAGGGGCATTGATTGCATCTTCCACATTTATATGTTCCTGTTCTTCTATATCCTGTTGATATTGAATTAATACCTGACCTTTCCAAAATTTTCCTTATACTCTGGGAAGTTTTGTATATCACCTTTGGACTTATTTTAGATATTTCCCCAATATCTGTAAGTGATAATAATTTATCCCATTCCCTCTGTAGTACATCCCTCACCTTATAATTAGTGGAATTAAATTCTACCACTAAACCTCTTTGAAACCCATCTGATAGATTTTCGTACTTATATCCTTCCTCTTGATTATTCTTGTTATACCCCATGTCTTTAATAGGTTTAAACCTATCTAATCTACCTTTTTCTACTTATTTCCTTATTTTATCTACATAAATGTTGGGGTAACCTCTGTCTAAAAACATTTTCTCTAACAGATCACATTCTTTTGAAAAATCTGTGTCCAGGCTAGTCATTCTAGAACCCCTAACAAATTGCCCCTTTACTATGTTTCTTTTACAGTGTAGGGGATGGGCACTTTAATAATGTAGGAAGGAATTACAAAAAGTACTTTTCCTAAACACTTTAGTTTCATATTTTTGATTAGTTTTATATATCTCCGCATCTAAGTACTGTACACTATCAGGGGTGACATTATAAGTAAACCTTAAGAAGTTAGTGGTTTTATTTAGGTATTCCATAAATTCTAAAAATTTGTCCTGTCCACCAGTCCAGAGGATAACTATGTCATCCAAGAATCTTAGATATAATATCCAATGTTCCTGAAATGTAGAATTTAAAATAAATTTCTCCTCCCATTTGGATAACACTATATTTGCATATGTGGGGGCACACGCTGCCCCCATAGAAACCCCTTGTGTTTGTTGAAAGAATTCCCCATCAAATATAAGAAAATTATACTTCAAGATTGTCTCCATAAGAGCTACAATTGCTATTTTATCATTCTGAGTCAATACTTTATCTTGAAAAATAGTTTCTTCAAACATTTCCATACCTTTGTGATATGGTATACTAGAGAACAAGTCTACTATATCAATAGTAATAAACAATAAATCATCTCTATAAAGCTCAGGTGTAAGTTCCTTTAATAAATCCCAAGAATCTTTAAGAATAGTTTTATTATTAACCCATATATGCTTCGTTTTTAAATCCACATATTTTGTCAATGGTAATGTTTTAGAGCCGTCCGCAGACACAATTGGCCTAAGGGGTGGGTCAATAGGATCTTTATGGATTTTAGGGATGCCAAAAATAGAAGCTATTCTTGGCTTACCTACATGTAAAAACTTAAAGATAGTATTATCAATAACTTTTTCATATATTAAATCTTGTAACAATATATCTATTTGTTGATGAGCCATATTCACTTCATTCCTAGAAACACATGTATATTTCTTTTCATCCCTTAATATTGAGTTCATTTTTCCTTCATAATATATATTCTCCATAATCACAATTCCCCCTCCCTTGTCTGGTTTCATAATTCTAACTTGGTGATTATTTCTTAACTCATTTAATACATCATTTTCTTCCTTACTAAGATTGAAAATATGTCTGTTTTTGTTTTTGTCCTGTAATTTCCTAACTTCGTTCTCTAGTATTGCTTCGAAATTCTTCAACTGGGGATGCAAAGGTGGATTAAAAGTAGATTTCCTCACTAATTTTGTATCTACCCTATTATTTTTCTTAAAATTATTTCTAGAGGCTAAAACTTCCAAATTAATTTTTCTCACAAATAATGTAATGTCCAGTAAAGTCATGGTAGGATCTCCTTTATTAAAGGGTATAAATTTTAACCCTTTATTAAGCAGTTTAAAATGCTCTTTAGTAAGTGGCATACTACTGAAATTATAAATAGAAAATCCCTGATAAGTGTTTTTAAAACTTTCCACAACAATTTCTTCTTGTTTGTCACATATCCCATTGGTAGAAGGGGTAAACCTGTCTAGTATCTCCCCCTCCCCCTTCTCATCCCCCCCCCTCATTCAAAAATTTCCTCTTTTAACTTCCTGTTGATTATAACCTTGTTCCATTCTTTTCAAAGGTGGAAATTCTAAGTCATATTCCACATCATTCCATTCATTTGTCCTGTTGTAATTATTCTTCTTCCATTTACTATCAGTACCATACATGTCCCATTTAGTATAAGGTGGCTTAGGGTAACTAGTTTTACTTTCATACTCCTGTATATCCCTATTTAATTTACCCATCTTACGTTGGATAACCTATTTGGATATAGGATTGGATTATTTGGATATCTACTGTTATGCTAAGTTCAACTTAACACCACTTTACTATGTTCTTTATAATGATCACTTCTGTAGATTACCATAGCTGACTGTATTTGGGATGTGGAAGGAGCAAGGTCCAGGAGCCCCTGGAGAATGGTCCTAGTGAAGCATGATTTAGTTCTACAGAAGGAATCCAACTTATAGTGTTTTGTAAAAGTATGTATGGAGGACCAATTAACAGCTTCTAGAATACTTTTAGAATCCAACCCTTTCCAAGAAGCCATAGAAGAAGTCAAGGACATTGTAGAATGAGACTTGATCCTGCCTGGAATTAATTTGTCATGGTGAGCATAACATAAGGTAATATCATTAGATAACCATTTGAAAATAGTCTGTTTTGGAACAGGTTGCCCCTTCTTGCCACCACAAGAAATGAACAATTGATCCAATGATCTGAAAGATTTACTTCTGTCAAGATAGTACCTGAGTTGTCCATGGACATCCAAGGTAAGGAGTATCCTTTCTCTCCCATTTTAGGTTCAGGAATGACAACATGGAGATGGATAATTTGGCTTCAAGTAAACTCAGATACCACTTTAGGAATAAAAGAAGTGATAATTCTCAAAGAAACCCTGTCCTTGTGGAAAATGAGGTAGGATTGATTCACCATAAGAGTTTGCAACTCAGATACCCTTCTTGCAGAGGTTAGAGCAATCAATAAAACTGTTTCCATGTTAAGAACCTTAAGTCAACCAGATTAGCTGGTTCAAATAGAGCAGGTGTTAGTTTCTGTAACATAAAATTAAGATCCCAAGGAGGGTCACTGGTTAACTTGGAAGTCTTTTAATCAGAATCCTTTTCAAAAACATTTTGACATGTAACTGCCTTAAAAGAGGAGGATCCATGGACAGACATGCAGAAATGGCCAATAAATGAATCTTGATAGAGGAATAAGAAAGGCCATTAGATAGTAACTCATGCAAATATTGTAAAACCAGAGAATAAATATCCTTTAATATGTGCTGGTTATGTTGTTAGCACCAACTAGAAAACCTTTTCTATTTGCTAATATACAATTTTCTAGTAGTAGGCTTTCTTGCCTCCATTAGTACCTTTTGCATGACCTCAGAAAACAGGTGCCTATAAGGAATTAAGATCCTACCATCCAGGCAGTCAATTGAAGATGATTGATGAGGTATATCAAACACCCATGTTCTTGTGCGAGTAAATCCATTTTGTGAGGAAGCTTGTGGTAATTGCCCTTTTCCATTTCCAAATGAAGAGAGAGCCACAGCTGCAGACCAGAAGTGACTCAACACAATGATCATGGAGGATTCCTTCTGAATCTTTAAAAGTACCCTGTATATTAGTGGAAAGGGTTGAAAGGCATATAGGAACATTCCTGTCCAAAGAAAAGAAAAAGCATATGTCTTCCAGACCTTTTAGTATAGTGTCAAAAAACAGAATTTGATTGCTCAGACAGCAGCAAAGATGTCTACTTGAGGAATTCCCCACAGATGGATCAAATCTTGGAAGACCCACACGTTTAGTTTTAATTTATGAGGGTCTCCCTTGGTTCTGCTCAGCTTGTCTGCCACACAGTTTTGTTCTGATCGAAAGTAGAATGCATGTAGAGTGAGATTGTGCTGTGAAGCTATATCCCAAGCTAACATGGTTAGTCTGCAAAGGGGGTATGATTTGGTTCCCCCTTGCTCGTTGGATGTACCACATCAATGTGTACTGTCTGTAACCACTTGAAGAAGTCCTGGGGACCAAAGATGATTCAGAGAATTGACTGCTTTGATCAGGGCAAGCATCACGTTGATATTTATCTGCTTGCATCTGTCCATGGTGTCCCACATCCCCTGTACATTTATCTATCCTGAGACTGCTCCCCAAGCAAAGTCTGAACTATCTGTGGTGACTGACTGCTTTGGAGCAGGGAGAGAGATTTCAGGATATCTGCTGCCTCCACCAAGTGATTTCTATTCTGACAAATCCTAGTACTGGGATCTGTAAAGATAAAGGGTGCTGATGCTGGGACCAAAGATATTTCAGATACCATTAGCATTGCAGATGCCAAGATACCCAAAATCTTAATGTATTCTCTCACAGTTACTAAGGTCAGAGAGGAAAACCTTAAAAATAAGTCTTAATAAAGATGGCTATTTGAACAGAAATGTCTAGTTGACATCCCAGGAACACAATCCTGTGTGAAGGAGTCAAGAAAGACTTGAAATCCAAGCTTGTACAAGAGATCTCTCACCCAAGAGAGAGAGAGTGATTCCTGAAACTTTGAAAAAGACTGTGCAAAAATAAGCAAATCAGCTAAATAGGGAAAAGCGTGGATACCATGTAGCATGCAATGAGCTATAACTAGAGTTCCTCTGATTCTAAATCAGAAAAATGAGGACAAAATCCTGACTCCATCCCTACATCTTCCTGTTCAGATTTAGAATCTTGAATCTCTGCAGGAAATGAAGTATCCCTCTTTCTTTTACCAGAGACTACCTTAGAAGAAGGATCAATAGTCTGAATCAAACCCCAAGCCTGTCTCAGTAAATTACTCATATCCAAAAAAACATTTGAAGAGGAGTAGATACATGCTTGGATTGCTGTTTCTTTATGGCAGGAAAAATGGGGCCAGCCTAGTTACTAATGGTAGCTGCTGCTTCCCCGGGGATGGACACAGCATTCTGACACAATAGGGGAAACTTCCCTGTTCCCTCTACCAGGACTGATGAGAGTAACTCTCCCTTGCCCACTGAGGGAACTCCAACAGCTGCAGAGGATGTTTATTTGTATTTTTATTAACTGTGTGACTTCTATGGTCAAGTTACATATTATACATTAACAACAGTATACAAGTGTACCCATGTGTTATTTAAATATGAGTAATTTCATCGCTTGTTTTTAACTTTATTTTTTAATACTCTTGTAACTTTTAAAACTTCAACTTCAAGGCAACACTATTTTGTCACTATTTGTCACTAACTGTGTTTGCGTGATTTTTAAAAACCATTAATTTATTGTTTTTTTAAATAAATCATCCATTACTGTTTTCTTTATATCATCAATTATTGAATCAATCTATTAATTAATCAATTAGAAGATGTATAAAAGCCCTTGAGCAGTGACAACATTTATTCTGATGAAGTTTCTGGTGAGGAAATGAAAGCGCTTAATTGAATTGTTTGTGTTTTGTGTAAATAAATTTACTTTGTTACTACGGACTGCAGAGTCTTGCGAGAGGAATTTGTGACATCTGGAGACTATTGTTCACTTCATACTGTGAGACTGCCTTCATCGGTTTCCTGTCATCGGGGAATTCATTTTGTTTACTGGTCTTTTTCAAATTATTTCCCGTATCTTCCATTTTTTCTGTTACTAGTTTTGGTTCTTAATGGAAGCACAGGATTACCGAGGAGTCCCACCAAATACAAACGAACGGTCTCTCATAGGGGAACTCACTAGGCTTATCCAAGCCTTTACGCAACCGGACACCAGCACACAGGAAGCTGACGACCTCATTCCATGTGCACAACCTGAACGTACCAAGCGTCCTAACCACAATAACGTTAACAGAGGAACCCCTGTTGGGTCAGGGGCTGCTTGTTTTGGAACTAGGCTCAATGATAGGAACACCAACGAGGAAGATGCCACAACGCGCACTAACGAGAATTACTATACATCTGTTTTGGATAAATATACGGATATAAACTTCAACGACTGGCTCAACAGGAGTTTTGGAGCTACAGAAACTCACGAACATGAACATGGACACAAAAAACAAGACGTGTCATACCTTGACAAATGTAAGCTATTAAAAAAATACATGTCAAAATTTAAAAACTTGGACTTGGACAACTGGTTTCTTACTGAATGGTTAAAAAGGAAACATGTACCGAAAGGCCTTAGATTGAACAAGTTTCCTAACGATATTGTTATGGGTTCCACTTTTAACCAAGAAATTGTTGATATTTTAAACAACTGTGGGTTGGCCTTGATAAAAGCTATGATTAGTAACAATAAGATTCTTATTGATGAATTGAATGTTAAAATAGAAAACATTAATAAGGAAATAAGTGACGATTTACTGTTTTCTGTGAAAGAATACAAACATAATTATTTTAGAGTTTTTAATGATGTCGATAATGCTATAACTAAAAATTACAAGATAAAAATAGGTAAATTGGATAGGGATGACTGGACCTACCAACATGAACAAGCCTATCCATTAACGAGTAGTGATAGGAAGCAATTTAATAACAGAAGGAGGTTTGTCAATACTAGGAACAACTTTCCACATACCAATAATTACAAAACTAGGTCACACCAAGGGGGATGGGTGAATAAGGAACACCAGACCACTTGGGATACTACCAGAGATATACAAGGCTATCATGAAGAATTTTACAACTCTTATAATTCTGAGACAGATATCCCTTTAGAACAGGAAGGACCACGGAGGTCAGAGCGAATAAGGAATTTACATACACACCCCACCTATGCACAAGTGACGAACAAACAGAACCAGAGATACTAGAAGAATCTACTTTAACAGATGATAATATTGTACTGGTAGAGAATATGAATGAGCTTGAAGATATGACTATATCAAATGCTCAAAAAATTATTGAGACAGGAATGACATCTAGGGAGTGTACTAACACTTACCAACAGGACTGTGAATTTCATATATATAACTACACAGACATAAAAATTGAAGATGGACATTTGTCTTTATTTAAAAGGGGATTCAACTTTGTACCATCTAAAAAATTTGATTTAACTGAAACTATACTAGATATTAAATTATTTACTAGAAAATTAAATCTAGAAGTTTTAACTACTTTAAATAAGACACAGAACAACAGTACTTCCACTAACAATATTACCAATGTTAACATACAAAAAACACTCAATATGTTAACAAGGAGAAGTACATACAATCCCCCATTACAAAATGATATAAGCAACTTTGAAAAGGTGTTAACTAATGAAGTGAGAACATTTTACCGCCAAAATCAGACTACCTTTTGTAATTCCAACTTGAATACAGAGGAAAGAAGAATCCTGAAAGATTTAAAACAACACTATTCAGATGTTAGAATTATGAAGCCTGACCAAGGTGGGGGGGGGGGGTAGTTTTAATGTACAACTGGTTATACCAAACTAAAATGATGGATATTTTAAATGTGGAAGGAAGATATACTATTATTTCCAAAAATAAATTAAATATAGCATATCACAAAATTGATTTAATTATAGAAGATAATCTAGCACAAGGATTGATAGATAATGGATTATATAGATTTTTTAAAGTAGAAAAACCTTTTTTGTCCACTATGTTTCGTATACCCAAGGTGCACAAAAATGTTGAAAATCCACCACTTAAACCTATAGTAACATCAGAAGGTTCAAAAACTCAACCTTTAGCTATCTATGTTGATACAAAACTAAAACCCTTCTACAAGCTACACTCACATATTCTAATTGATTCATGGGATCTGCTTAATAAAATAAACCAGATACCATTCCAGGCTCAATATACTTTTTTAACTATTGATGTTAGAGATTTATTTTCTGTGATTCCACATTTTATTGGCTTGGAATGGTTTGAAGCCATGTTGATTGAATTTAAATTCCTTAATAAGCATGAGTTTAGATTGGTGTTGGAAAATATTGAACTAGTACTTAAAAACAATTTTATTATTTCCAAGGAGATATTTTCCACCAATTAGATGGTGTTGCAATGGGGGAAGCATGTGCCCCCATATTTGCCAACATAGTTATGCTTTTCTGGGAACAACATTTTGTCTTCAATTCACCGTTTATGGAAAAAATTGTTCAATATTTCCGTTTCCTGGACGATATATTAATAATATGGAAAGGGACACAGGAAGATATACCGGAAATTATGGAAAATTTAAACAACTCAACTTCATTTCTGGGCTTTACATATGAGTATAGCGTAGAAGAGACACATTTCTTAGATGTAACATTAACAAAAGATAATACTAGAAACAGACATACATCAAAGATTTTTAGAAAAAAGTGCTTCTCCAATTCTTATCTTCAATATAATAGTTGTCATCCCCCAATTCAAAAGAAAAATATCATTAAAGGACAAATGGTTAGAGTGGCTAGAATGACCTCTAACTACCTTGACTTTATTAAGGAAATGGACTACGTACATAAACTATTCCTAGAAAGAGGTTACCCAGATTCCATAATCCTTCCTTTAAAGGAAGATGTGATTAGGGAGTGGGGGAAGAAATATGTACCTTTGTTAAATATGGAGACTAATATGACAAATACGGAGACTAATATAGTAAATAGCCTTTTAAACTATATTCCAACTACCATTGGGACAAGTACTCCAAATACCACAGCGCACCAAAACACGCCCTTTTTTGTTATGACTTACAGTGTCAATACATATTCAATAAGAAAACTTATAAACAAGACATGGGACTTTTTTAAAACCATGTCTAATAGATTACAATAGACAGATTACTTACAGTTTTAGGAGAGGTCCCAACTTAAAAAACTTGTATGAAAAAATGAACAGGAGAAAGACAAAAATAACAAAAAAGGTATTTTTTGTTGTGGGAGATGTTCCCAATGTATATTTATTACAAATACAGAGGAACTAATGTTACCCTCCATTCCTATGACATTTAAAAGTAAACAATACTTCACTTGTTATACCAGTGGGGTAGTATATTTAGCTTACTGTACCTTTTGTTGGGGATATTACGTAGGTAAAACAGAGAGACATCTGAGACAAAGAATTTACGAGCACATGTACGATATAAACAGAAAAAGGGAAACAAATGCTCTATATAGACACACAATTACTTGTATGGAAGCCAATTTTAAGTTTTGGATATTAGAAATGATACCTAGGAATAGTAGAGGAGGTGACTGGGAATCACTACTTTGCTATAGGGAATTGATATGGCAACTCCGTTTGGATTCCAATACACCCCCAGGGATGAATGACCACGTGTCATTATTACCAGCCCTCAAGCTAAGGGCCAATAAGGTAAAACAAAAAACAAAAAACAACAACAAAAATAAAACCAAATAAGATAAATAAAAATAAAATAAAACAAGATACCAAGTACAAACAAACACTTCTATAACAACCTTATTATACTTTACTATACATATTACTATCATGTACACATTACATACCTATTTTTTAGGAATTTTTTAATAGTCCATTAATTCAGTAATGTTAACTCACATTATCTTAATTTAGTCACTTAATTACATATATACAACAACAATGCATTTTTTTATCATTGTTTTATGAAATGTTCTACATGAGATATACTATGAGAATTGCATATGGGTTTATATGAAATTACATATGAGAACTCATATGTGACTTTATTATGAGATATTTTATTATGGGATATTTATTAATGGATTTTTATTATGAGATCACACACGAATATTTTAATTATACCATGCAAATTAATGTATTTTTAACCTCAATATGCCAACTAATTTATGGGAATAACATATAGTTTTAAATTTACGGATATATGTATATATTTTTTATGTATACATATACATATATATATATATATATATATATATATATATATATATATATAGTTACTTTTATATATTCTATATATATATATATATATATATATATATATATATGTATATATATATATATATATATATATATATATATATATATACAATATTTTTATAAGCAAAAATTATATATATATATATATATATATATATATATATATATATATATATATATACATATTTTGTTAGGAATGAGTTTATTTGTAAGTTTATTTGTATTTTTATTAACTGTGTGACTTCTATGGTTAAGTTACATATTATACATTAACAACAGTATACAAGTGTACCCATGTGTTATTTAAATATGAGTCATTTCATCGCTTGTTTTTAACTTTATTTTTTAATACTCTTGTAACTTTTAAACCTTCAACTTCAAGGCAACACTATTTTGTCACTATTTGTTACTAACTGTGTTTGCATGATTTTAAAAACCATTAATTTATTGTTTTTTTTTTAAAAAATCATCGATTACTGTTTTCTTTATATCATCAATTATTGAATCAATCTATTAATTAATCAATTAGAAGATGTATAAAAGCCCTTGAGCAGTGACAACATTTATTCTGATGAAGTTTCCGGTGAGGAAATGAAAGCGCTTATTTGAATTGTTTTGTGTTTTGTGTAAATAAATTTACTTTGTTACTACGGACTGCAGAGTCTTGCGAGAGGAATTTGTGACATCTGGAGACTATTGTTCACTTCATACAGTGAGACTGCCTTAATACTGTGAGACTGCCTTCATCGGTTTCCTGTCATCGGGGAATTCATTTTGTTTACTGGTCTTTTTCAACTTATTTCCCATATCTTCCATTTTTGCTGTTAAAACCTTAAAAAATAAGTCTTAATAAAGATGGCTATTTGAACAGAAATGTCTAGTTGACATCCCAGGAACACAATCCTGTGTGAAGGAGTCAAGAAAGACTTGAAATCCAAGCTTGTAAAAGAGATCTCTCATCCAAGAGAGAGAGTGATTCCTGAAACTTTGAAAAAGACTGTGCAAAAATAAGCAAATCAGCTAAATAGGGAAAAGAGTGGATACCATGTAGCATGCAATGAGCTATAACTAGAGTTCCTCTGATTCTAAATCAGAAAAATGAGGACAAAACCTTGACTCCATCCCTACATCTTCCTGTTCAGATTTAGAATCTTGAATCTCTGCAGGAAATGAAGTATCCCTCTTTCTTTTACCAGAGACTACCTTAGAAGAAGGATCAATAGTCTGAATCAAACCCCAAGCCTGTCTCAGTAAATTACTCATATCCAAAAAACATTTAAAGAGGAGTAGATACACGCTTGGATTGCTGTTTCGTTATGGAAGGAAAAATGGGGCCAGCCTAGTTACTAATGGTAGCTGCTGCTTCCCCGGGGATGGACACAGCATTCTGACACAATAGGGGAAACTTCCCTGTTTCCTCTACCAGGACTGATGAGAGTAACTCTCCCTTGCCCACTGAGGGAACCCCAACAGCTGCAGAGGATGTGGCTAACTCCAGTCCATACTGGCAGTAGGTGCTACACCAGAAGAATACAGTGTAAAAGATGACTGGTCTGATGTTCTACAAATGGCCACAGCAGTCACCCACCTGCATCTGAGACAAATTGCTAGACTGCTGTGGTGGCTAACGCTACATGTTTAACTTTTTATTTTTGTTGTTGGAAGAAGGGACAGCCATGGGACTGGTAGTTTGTTCCATGGTCAAGCTGTAAATTGTGCTTGTATCCTGGAGAAAACAAGCAACCATGTTCATAAAAGTACCAGTCCACAAAAGTTACTCTTTCTTGACAGAAAAATGCAGTAAAAAGCATTTCCAAACACTATGGGATTCCCACAGTGGAAATATAAACATAATTTCACCACAGCAAATATTTTATCAGTTAGATAACACTATATAAATTGACAGAAATAAGTGCTGCATTTAAAAGTACATTACAGTCTTGAGACAAACACTCCTAGCTTTAATATAACTTTCCTTAAGAGGAAAGTAATAAAACATCAGTAAAAAATAAGAAAATGAAAGGCTTTTCCCTCAAAGGGATGCTATCAGCCCAGCCAAGCAGAAGCTGACCATCGATCCCCAAAAGCCTCTGAGGACCATACTGTTTGGTGGCAGTAAAGCTCTGAAAGGCATTACACCCATACTTGTCTTTTAGTCAGCTCAGCTCAAGCTGCTGAACAGTTTGCTTGTGTGGAAGGTGGCCTGAAGCTTTGGAAGCTGGCCAGCTGTTATATCCTTGGCAGGATATAACCCATATAACTAAAGCTACTGAAGTAGTGATCAATATGAAGAAAATCATACTGATATTGTATTCATAGCTAGCTTTAGGCACCAGTGAACCCTGTGGTCTCTGGGGTCCCCATGTTTTTGGGGGGCCCCAAGCACAGTAAGATATCTTATCCTGATATTTTGTAACGTCTGTCAAACCATCAAAGCTAGTACAACAATCTTATATACTTAGTAAATCACGTGGGTAAGAAGCCTTATTTATATCTCACTTAAAATTCAAAGACATTTCTGGTTATAGTAACAGTGTTTTGTCAAGTAACAGGCATAAGAATTCCATTAAATATTTTACTACTGAGATAGTACCCTTGGCTTAGTTAAACCCAGCTGTTGGATATTTTCACCTGTAAAACTAACTAAATAATCAGCTTTAGGTCCCTGCAATAGCCATGGCTGCAGGGGACCACCTTAGTCATCCTTAACTGTATGGGGGCACCACAAAACCTGCTGTTGGTTGGGGAAAAATGAGGAAGAAAAAATGTATTAATTTCCTGATTATGCTCTTTAACCTGAACAGGACTGTGATATGATCCTTTTAGGATAAGCACTGATAATGAACATGAGTGAGGTAAGCACTAGAGAGATTAGCAGCCCAGAGTGACTTATCTCCGTGCAAATTTTGGATTTTAAGAAGAGCTAATGCTTCTGATCATCAGAGATGATTTTCACTTCAGGGAGTTTTATAAATAATGGCAGAACACCAGATATTATAACTGTTAGCTTCTTTGCTTAAGATTTCAGTGCAATGCCAAAAATAATAGTAGAATAAAAGCTAAGAATCAGGAACACATTTTAAATATTACTCTAATTCACTTAAAAAGTTAATGAAATAACACCTTTTGCATCAACTTGTATTTTTGGACAAAAAGTATGAAAATCCAATGTCTGGATTTATTGACTGTTTGTAATCCTGAATGGTTTACCAGTGAACCAACTTTTTATGATGCACAAAGCAAATGTATGAGCAAAATCGGGGAAGGTCTATGAAGTCAGGGACAGTGACTGGTATGCATTACTCCTCAATGAGGTAAATAAAAGTGACTTACCCCTCCTGCTGTTTGATGACTGCTAAACAAGAGTCACTGATCTGGTCTGGCAGTACCAGTGTAGCATAATGTATTGCTATTTGCTAAAATAAATACAAAACTAGCACTGCTGTGATGTATGTTTGTGTGTGTGTGTGTGTGTGTGTGTGTGTGTGTGTGTGTGTGTGTGTGTGTGTGTGTGTGTGTGTGATTGTTTGTATGTATGTAAAAAATATCATTAACTTTTATCTGTGCACACTCTCAATAATGGCAGGACACAAACATCATTATTGTTGTGGGTATCAGTTAAAATGCAACTAACAAGTAATTATATTTCAAAAGTAAGGTTTAAAATATATCACAAATCATTCAGACACTTATATTTTCTTGGAGTCTGGTGGCCCCCACACCCCAGACTGATTAAATGGATGCAGGGGCACTCTTAATCATCCTTGACTCTGTGGGGGCCTCCATAAAGCTGTTTCTGGTTTAGGAAAAATGAAGATTAAAAAATGTATCAATTTTCTGATTACTCTATTTAACCTAAACAGTGCTGTAATATGACCCTTTTAGAATAAAGCTAATAATAGCCACTGTTTTCAATTGCACCAATTCTAAAACCAGCCCTGCTGAGATGTGTGTGTGTGTACAGAAAGTTCCTGTAGGTTATAGGGGGCTGGAGATTGAGTTGTTATTACTCTTTAATTTTCATCACATTCAAACCATAGAGGTGTGCACATGAGGTCATTATAGCTTGTGTTTGAGCTCTGGACAGTGTGGTCATTGTTTCTTTTACTTTTCTCACAGACCTCAGGGGTGTACAAACAAGGTTTCTATAGTGTAAGGGCGGTGTACTGTTTAGAAGCAACACATTACAATATATTACTGCAATCATTATTTTTTCAGTTTCCTCATAATCACACATCAGGCACGTATGCAAGGGGCTGCCTTTCAGGGTTAGGGGTGAAGAGTGAGGAGGCATGCTATTTATATGTATTTCAGCACTCACTTGAAATACATGACTGTGGCTATCTGAACATCTGCTTTCATCCCAGTCTGACACCAGAGAGATTCATAGACAGTATTGTCTTTTGTTGAGGGTTAGGGAGGTAGGCAGCATATCTCTCAACCTCTTAGAGCAAGAAATCTGGACAGAGCCACAAATAAAAGTGGGAAAAAGGCCCAAAAATAGGGATAATTTTTAAATATTGATCTTGCAAACTTAGAAGGTTGATAAAATAATACGTTTTGCATTAGCATACATTTTCTGAATGGTATGAAGTCTGAAACTCAAATCTCTGTCATTATTTTCCATTTCAGTCTTTAACGATTTACCACTAATTTGCCAGAAAAACCACAATTTTATGAAAAATGGACCAAAAATATGAGGCAAAAATCTGAACATTCTGTGAAAATCTGTACAGTTGAGAGGTATGGCAGTATTCCCACATACTACCTGTGTATTCCCACAACAAGTGGTTGGTTAGTTTATTGTGAGCTACTATTTTGTCAGCTTTGAACATTATGCCTTGGGCACAACTTATGTCTTCCTTGAAAGAAAAAAAGGCTGAAATTCTTTTCTTTCTCTTGATTTTTGTTCTGGCTACCATTGGATTAAAAGGCTAAGAAAATGCTATAAAATGCCTCCGAGACCATCTGTAAATCTATGGACCCTGGCTTGTTTGGTTCATAGATTAATAGGTGTTTACTAGGCTAATAGCTGCAAGGGCCTTTTTAAGCCCAGACATGCATCCCAAATCTCTGACAAGTTCTGATACCCTTGATAAGTGTAAGCAGCGACTCGGAAGATGAAACATTTACAAGCTAGGACCTGGGAGATGAACCATTTATAGGTTTCTGTGTCCATTAGAGACATAGGTGCGACACCAGGGATGAATTTCCTGTTCCCCATCCAATTGTCCAGGTTGCACTTGACTTGACTTGAGTTAAGGAGGAACTCTGCATCAATGGATGAGGAGCCTGTTCCAGAGATGTGGCAATCTCTGGGATACATACCTGTCTCTCCAGCAGGTCATATTTATATCACAAGCAAGGTTTAAGTCTTTAGAATGGGTAATTCTGCTACTGTTTTTTTGTGGACACGCAAGAGGTACATCAGAGTGGGGTCTGACAATGGTCTGTATGTCTGGAATAGCTCTCCCCTCAAAAGTCTGTAGGCAAAAGAATACAGGGATAGAGCCTTGAGGAAGTCTGCAAGGACATTTTACATAAGCCCTGTATTCTTTTAGTGAAGAACCTTTGTGGGTGTTCCATTTGTTGGATATGCCTGGTTAGGTACATACCAAAGGGGGCTTTGTACTAAATGATAGGTCTGATGAATGCCAAATAAAGTGGAACAATGACTTCCTTGGACTTAGATGCCATATCTTTGTTTATAATTTGAGCAACATAGAAGAATTTCCTCACTACTGTAGACGCATTATGGTCAAAGGCTAAATTACTATCTATGTGTGCCCCTAAGTCCCTGACTACTGAGTCAGCTCTATGGGGTGTGTTGTCAGTATGATAGTTAGCAGGGGTGGATGACTTCCCAAAGGATACTATTATGCATTTCTTGGCATTAGTCTTAGTCCACGACTCTGACACCAGTTTGTCTGTGTCAGCCCCTCCTGGAGAACATTTGTGTCAGTGTGGAATTCAATGACAGCTCCTAATTTGCAATCATCTGCAAATTTAGTCATCTAGAGACCACTGATATTGGCCTTGAGATCAGAGAAGAAAATGCCAAAAAGGAGCGGTTCATGGATTGATCCCTGAGGGACTTCACTTGTGACTGACCTCTTTGCAGAGGTGGACACCCCAATTCTAACTTCCTGGGTCCTGTCTGTGAGACAGTTGGCTACCAACCGGGTGATATATGAGTTTGTACCTAACGTTTTGAGTCTGTCAACAATTTTCAAGTGGATTATTGTCTCAAATATATTAGCCAGGTCAAGGTAGGCAGTGTGAACCATTTTCCCCTCATCAATTGCTTTGATGACCTTCTCAAAAAAGTCCACCAGGTTGAGTAGGCATGATCTGCCCTTTACGAAACCAAACTGGGTTGGGTCCAGTTTCTGGAGGTTTACCATATCACTATTGATCATTTCCATGCTAATTCTTTCCATGGTTTACATATAAGACTAGTGAGCCTTATGGGTCTTTAATTTCCAGGGTCTGTAGATGGCTCACCTTTGTTCAGAAGGATGACTGTTGCTGTTCATAATTCATGCGGCATGAAGCCTATTTGGAGTCTATAGTTAAATCGCAATTCTAGAGGCCCTGATTGGACACGTTTTATGCTATTTAAAAGGCAAACTGGGATATTGTCTGGGCCCACTGATGCAGTGTTCTTGGCCTTAAAGAGAGCATTAAGGACCTGCTCCCTAGTCATAACAGGGGGAGTTATATTAGATGGTATTTCCTGAGGGAAGGTTGAGGGGGAGAGAGGGATAAAGTTGGAGATGAATTTATCGGCCAGTAGGTTTGCTATATCTTCTGGCTTAGTATAGGTGGCTCCATTTACAATGAGCTCTGCACATAACTGTGTATTGCCTTTGAGGTTGCGGACATCGCTAAATTATGCCTTGTGGTTGTCCTTGGCCTGGGAGGCCAGATTCACTTCAAATTTGTCCTCTGAGATGTTTGTTTTGTTTGAAGAGAGTGGTTTTATCCTGCTGGGTGCTGCACCTCCTAATTTGTAACATGATTTTCTTCCTTCTTGTATACATTCTGTTGATTTTGTGATTCCACCAGGGTGGCTTGTTTTCTGTGAAAACTTCTGCATAGGCAGCAATGTTCTCGGGGATTTTGGGGGCTTAAAACCTTGCCAGGTTATTGCTTAATAGCAGGAGGTTAGGCTTACAGTAGTTCCTGAATATTCCAGGTCTAGCTGGGGTTCAAGGTTTTATTTTTTACTTCAAAGGAGACCATTTTGTGGTGCGATTTTACCAGGGAAGACATTACAGTAGGACGTGTACAACACTCTCCCATATTAGTGAGGACCAGATCTAGTAAGGCTGCACCCCTGCTTGGTGCATTGACTATCTGGTTCAGGGAGTTTGGTTTACAAAATCCCAGAATCTCTGTGCCTATACATTTGGTGTCATATAGGATTCACAGTTAATAGTGGGGTAATTAAAGTCATCCATGAATATGGTATTGGATTGGATGGTTAGTGTTTCTAATAAGTTTAAATATATGGTATGGGTTTCTTGGGTCATAGATGGGGACCTATAGCTGGTAAGGAAGTGATATTGGATTTTCCCTATGGTGATTTGAACATGGAGCAGATCAAGTGCATTGTCCTGTTTGACCAACCTTGAAGTATATTTATTTTTGATGTAAATAGGGACACCTCCTCCTTTAGTCCCTGTCTGTGTAGTAGCTGGTCTAAATGTGTGGAAGGCATTTTAACCTTGGACTGTTGGTGTGCTCTTCACAGCTTTAAACAATGTTTCAGTGACCACACAGATGTCAGCATTCTCTAGGTTGAAGAGAACTTCTAGAGAGTGGAGTTTTTTTGTTTAGACTCCTAGCATTGAGCAGTCATACCTTTAGGTTTTCTTGGTTTAGATTTGCTATGTAGGAAGTACTTTCAGTTTGGCATTGCACTATGGGGGAAGAAAATGTTTTACCTAATATTACAAAGCCCAGAGGAGAGAGGTGCAGACCATCCCTTACAAAGCAGCATGGTCTATTGACCATCTCCTTCCAAGCTGACAAATATTGCACCCCCTTAGAATGACACCAGAAAATAAGCCAATTATTAAAGTCAATCATCTTTTGTTCATATTGTGGCATCATCCTTGGAGAAAGTAAAATGCTGCTCAGTGCTAGGCTCATACCAGCCTGAGACACATATTCTGAGAGCTCTATGATGTCTCTCTTCATATAGTCTAGGGAGGTACGTCTCAGATCATTTACTCCCACATGGACTATGACTGAGTCATACTGGTACTTGTAGTCCAATGACCTGAGTGCATGCGTAATGTGGCAGATCCTAGCTCCTGATAAGCAACTGACCATGACTTTCTCCTTACTCAGCCTGGTGAGAGGGACATCAGTGTGTCTCACGATGGAACCTCCAATGACCTGAATGTTGGATTGTGCGGTGGCTTGCCTTATGGCCTTGGAGGTGGAGTCTCCATGAGGTGTGGCTCTATGTGTTGATGTGGGTGTTGTTTTGAAAGAGTGCATTTGGGCTGCTGAGGGTATTTGTTAGCTGTACTTTTTCTAGGCAGTCTTTGTGGTTTAGGAAGGTTACATTTAAGTGCCTCAGCATATGTGCGTCTATATGTCTGCTTTGAATTGTGTGTGATGAGATGCAGCGTGTGTACTACTGAGAACCTTATTGACATTAGGAGTATTTTTATGTGGGAGCTTTGCCTCCAGTGACATTGTGTAAATACATCTCTCACATACCATATCAGTTTGTTTGAAAATTAACTGGTTGTCAGTAAACATGAGGCAATTTCTACATTGCCTCAGGATGCCCATATCCACCAAGCTGGTAAAGGAGACAGTGGAGAAGTTTGTATCCATGGCAACAGACCCTTTTTTATTGATTAGATAGCTGGAGTGAGAATATAAAGCAATGTCAGGAGTATTCGGTTTGCAACTCTGGGGACAGTGCTTGTTACTGCAAACTAGTTGTCCTGTATGCAACTAGGTATTGGAAAAATTTCAATCATGCTTTTACAGAAAAAAAATGTCACTCAAGGTGTCTGAATCTGTACAGGGCACAGCCAAACACATGAGGGGAAACTAATGCATACACATGAAAATTTAAGGATGAAGTATTAGGCAGATATTCTTAAGTTAGAAAGAAATCGAGCAGTACTTACTGAAATAGTTAGCTTGTCAAGAATGATGAAAAAGGTGAGTTGCATGGATGGCTACTGCTTGACTACTACTTGTGCTGGTCTCACTACAGCTTCACTGTGCTGGGATATGATGATCCTTTACTTCTTCTCTCACCAGAAGCAAAACATTAGCACCAATCCCAAGATGAGAATCAGGCCATAGCCTGTTCGGTGATCCAGTGTACCACTCCAGATGACACAAGGGTCGGTAGGCTAGTTGTAGCCTTTTCCTGGTAGATGCCTTTAAAAGCAACCAGAACAATCAGGAACATTAAACACAGACACTCACTGTCCAACCAGAAACAGTTAGGAAAGTATGCCCTCTGCTCCTTCTTTCACCAGAAGCAGAATATAAGCAAAAATTCCAAGGTGTTACCTTTGAAGCAGTTATTAGGCTTTCTGGTGATCAGCAGTCTCCAGTAAATAATGTCCCTGTGCTCCTTCTCTCTCCAGGAGAAAACAGAAGCACTAATCCCAAGATGACTACTAAGAGGCAGAATGTGAGCTGTCCAATAACTGGTGGTCTCGCAATAGATGTTTAAAGATAAGATGAAAAAATGGGTAAGTAATATAAACACTGCAGTTAGATATGAAAAAGTGGGTAACTAAAGTTTCAGCTGTCTAAGTGGAGAGCCACTAATTTTAAAAGAGCAAGCTAAATTGAAAGGGAGTGGGAATGTTTGTTTTCTGGCTCTATGGAATACAGTGTGATGGCCAAAAAATGTAAATAGTTGAATGGGAGTGATTTCACAAAATTATAATTTTGTGCTTACTCTCAACAGCCAGTGAAAGGCGACAAGGAAGGAGTTATGTGCATACCTCTCAACCATACCATATTTCTTGTTTTTTGTTTTTGCCAGTGTTCAGGTCCAAATAATGGTGTGCCATGATTTCTGAGTGGCACCCCTTAATTTCCGAATTTCCCAGCTTTTTATTTAATTTTTTTTTGGCTTTTTTGGGCTGATGTCATCACGTGCAGATGCATGCACAATGACGTCAGCTTTGTGACCAGCCTGCCAGATTGTCAGAATTGGCTGAGGGCTCAAGGGATTCACTATAGTTTGTTTCTGGGCAGTCAGCAACAGTAAAAGTATTGTGGGAGCATTTCCCCACCTGCTCCAGGGAAGGACAAGACAATTCAGCTTAATAGTTGCTGAAGTAAGTGTGTATAACTCTCAATCGTACAAATTTTCACAGAATATCTGGAATGTTTGGCTCATAGTTTTGGTCTGTTCCTCTTAAAATTCAGATGGTGTAGTGGTGCAGTGGTAGTGTTGTTGCTTAATAGCAAGAGGTTCTCTGGTTTGATTCTTGGCTGAAGTAGAGTCTGCATGTTCTCCCTGGGTTTGTGTAGGTTTCCTCCTGGCACTCTGGTTTTCTCCCATGACACAAAGACATGTGTCTAGCGCATCTGTTGAAAATTGGCTTCATTACAATTTGGACTTTCTTTGTAAACAAAGGTTAAATAAAATTTGTGGGTTTGGCAAATTATTGAGAACTGAATTCACTAAATAACGATAACCATTTAAGTTTCAGTCTTCCTATCTTTCAGGAATCACATGCTAACACATTTTATTCTAGCAACTTTATATGATTATACAAGCAATGTTTAAAATGTGCCCCCCCCCAATACATTTTGCTTTTTTTCCTCATTTCTTGTGCTGCATAATTCTTCAGGGAAATAGAAGTTTAACGCTGTTTATGTTGTTAGTAGCACAGCAGGTAGTATACTTATTTTTGCTGCAGAAGGCCATGGGTTCTACTCCCACAGTATGTAGATGGATTGTTGTATTGTATTGAACTTTTAAAGGGGATGGATGCTACAGTCCTGAGAATGTCCTCCTTTGGTGGAGATATCTAGTAACTATGAGCCTGTTATCAGTTAGCCATCCATGCCTTATTGAAATATTACTAGCTTATCATTTTTTATGTAACATAGGCAATTTATTCTTCAAGGCAACAAGCACTTTACTTGTAGATGAAACAATGAAATATAAAGTTGTTTGCTAGCAGCAACCTCTGCATTAGTTATTGATCTCTTTAATGTGGAATTATTTAGATGACTTTTACTTCTGCAGAGATTGTGTCTATTTACTGATACTGGTGGATTGTACATGTTTGAGTAGACTTTTATGATGGAAATGTTCTGAACTGGACAGTTTTATCATTATTGGCTCATGTATTTTGTTTCATTTCTTACTGGAAAAATGTTCAAAACAATACATTTAAAATGTGCTTTAACAAGTGTGCTGTATTATACAAGGAATATAATTTAATACAGTTAGTAAGGTGTATCAAAGAACACATGTATGTTTCATATGCAAGGGGCCTATTATTTGAAAACACCTCAAAGGTGATCTTTATCCACCACTAGCCAGATGCATTTTCTTTGAATGTGGGTTTCAGTGCTGATTCAACAAATATGAGTTTCAAGGGCAGAGAAGTTTTAATGCTAAGTCTATTTTCATTGTGAGACTGTATTGCTTTGTTTAGCATATGTCTAATAGTGTTTGCACTATAAAATGTAAAATAAAAGTTTTAAATGAAATCCAAATAATCATCATAGAAGTAAAGCAGTATGCACATTAGATTGAAGTGTTTATGGTAAATAGGCAAAATAGCAAAGTAATAGACATTGGAATGGCTGCACGGGGACACTGGGGTCAAACTTTGGTTGTCTGTTCTTCAGTTTGTGTTTAAAAGTCGGTATCCCACAATTCCATTGGAGTGGGTGGGGTTATATAATTATGCATGAAAATTGTATGTTAATCAGCATGCAGATTTGTACCTATTTTTCATGGGCCTT
>NC_056729.1:311992280-312026189 GCF_019279795.1 Protopterus annectens
TTAGAACAAATTACATTTCTACAGTCTAATAACAGTGCATTTCATATCCATACTGGCAACATAATCTCTGTAATGACCAAACTAAATTACAAAAGTCAAAGTCAAAGTAAACTTTATTGTCATTCAGAAATCACACAAGTGCAAACAATGAACAAAATTCAGTGTCTCCAGACAGTGTGCAGACAACATATAGACTATTTTTACATACATTTGCACATATAACACCTACCTATTACATCATAGACATGCAAGTAGATAGACTAGTACTGCACATAATTAGAAACACATTTTAACACTTTTCACAGTGAACACTTACTTGCATGAGACTTTAGTATTGCACAGGTACTTGGTTAAGACATTGCATTGATCCTTGCACAGAAAGAGACATTTGAGTATTGCATTGTAACATTAGCATATTGCACTCTGGACCTTATGGAGTATTGCAATATGGAATGTGCTACATGTATTGCACTGACAGAAGAGCTATTTTACTTAATTGGTACTGTTCTACATGGCCTGTAAGTTAACAGTCATGGTGAATATTGCACTAAGTATTAAATGAGACTGGTAACCAGGTTAATACACAATTTTAGACAAGCTTCTGCAGTTTCTACTGATACAGATGGCCATCATGGAGTGTAATTGTTATTAGAGTTTAACAGCCTGTTGACATTAGGGAAAGGTTAATACTGGTTGGAATGTGGTAAGCAAAAGGATTTTGAGTTCCATTTTTTTGTTGTTATTGTTGTTTCCACACCCAATTGTTTGATCCTCCTCACTGTACTTTCCACAACAGCACTCAGTATAATACCACAAAAGTCATCAGTATAATACCGCAACAGCACTCAGTATAATGTTACAATAGCACTCAGTATAATACCACAACTGTACTTAGTATAATATCACCACAGCACTCAGTATAATACCACAACAGTGCTTAGTATAACAACACAATCATACTCAGTATAATACCACAACAGCACTTAATATAATGCCATAACAACACTCAGTATAATACCCTAATAGTACTCAGTATAATGCCGTAATAATACTCAGTATAATACCACAATGCACTCAGTATAATATCACAACAGCACTCAGTATAATACCACAACAACACTCAGTACAGTATGATACCACAACAACACTCAGTATAGTACCTCAAAAGTACTCAGTATAATACTGCAACAGCACTTAGTATAATACCACAACAGCACTCAGTATAATACCACAACAACATTCAGTATGATACCATAAAAGTAGTCAATATAATACCACAAAAGCACTCAGTATAATACCACAACAGCACTCAGTATAATACCACAATAGTACTCAGTTTAATACCACAATCATGCTCAGTATAATACCACAACAGCACTTAATATAATACCATAACAACACTCAGTATAATACCCTAAAAGTACTCAGTATAATACCACAATAATACTCAGTATAATACCACAATGCACTCAGTATAATATCACAACAGTACTCAGTATAATACCAAAACTGTACTCAGTGTAATACCACAACAGTACTCAGTATAATACCACAACAATCAGTATAATACTTCCTATGAATTGACTAGGAGTTGTCAGCTTAAAACTTGCCAAAAGTAATCTCATCCATGGAAAGTCATAAAAAATATATCAGACTCTATTCAAGACACATGCATACTCATTTTATGCACTCCTACTTAAGTATCCCAACTCCACTTTTGCACAATTGTGTTAGAAAGAGTAGCTCCATGCAAAGATAAAAACAGTAGCCATACAAAATGCATTTTAGAATTGCTTTTTTAAATGGAGGTACTGTTAGGAAATCATAACTTTGCAGAAATGGGATAGGCGAGTGAATAGCTGACCTCTTACTTATGTACCATACACAGAATTCCACTTCATATCACTCTCTCCCTCCCTCCCCTGTAGTGAAAGCATATGTCTTGTGGCAGACATAACATAGTATTAATAGTGCAGGTTAAAATTTAGTATGAGGGAGCCATCAAGCAAACATGGCAAGCATTTTTTACTTTTACAATTAATACCTTTCTCCAACACATCAAGCATACAACATATTCAAAGACCAACATTTTTTGTTATTCCTCCTCCTCTCCTTTCCACAGTGTCATCCCATGATGTACTTTCTTTAGAAAAGCACAGTAAATACATTTAGCACATATAGGTATACTTTACCTTTTATATAACTCTTCTCACTGCTAACAGTCTCCATTTTCCCAATTTTCTCTTCCTCTTGAAATAAATAAAATTATTATTATCTTCATCCTATTTATCATAAGAGGATCCTGGGGCACTAAGTTAGCTTCAACCACTCTGCCAATGGAACCAGTCAACACTCTACTGAAAACTGAAGTAAAGACAGCACTGCTAATAGGTGATATGATGAAATACACAGTAGTACATTTCTAATACAATTGCCATTACTGATATTTACTAAAAATAGGTGAGGCATTTTGGGCTGTAATCTACATGAGAACGTGCCACTTAACAGTGGTAGGGGCTTATTCACTATTGTCAGAAAGGAACTGCAGAACTACGAGCATGAATGTGGCAAATATAACATCAAACTGTATTATTTTAGTATATGAGAACACTATTAAAAAGCCCAAAGCAATACACACACAGTGATTTGTATAAGGGATTGAGGTCTACATATGAATTTGCTGTAATATTTACTTGAGTAAGATGAACTAATGCTTCCTTTTCAGTTTTTGAATTCACAATCTCTCTCTATTAACAGATAAAGATTATATTAGAAGTAACTTACAAGTCTTATAATGTGCAGAGTCTTGTGAAGTCCAATAATTGTACATTCTATCATCAGAGCAGTGAGAATTTAATTGCAAATGGAAGAATATATATAGATACTGAGATTTTACTATCTTGGAATCCTCACCCACCCTTACAGTGATTTCAGATGTTGCATATTTGTGGGACACCTCTGTGATGACTGTGCCCTGGCCCAGCAATCAAGGATACACAATCCTCACCACTAACACCAGGGAGGTTGTTTCCTAGAATAGGAAAGGATAACTAATACACACAGTAAAGTACAATTTCCCTTAAGTGCACATAGAGATCACAGTCAGTCTGGGGATGGTTGCTCCCTTGCTCTCCAGGTCCCCAATAAGACTCCCCACTGGCACAGCTATAGGGTCCAGATCTCAGCCTAGCTGGCAAGCAAACCTCCAGTACCCTCTCTGTCCAACTAGTGCGTCATGTCCCTGCCCAGGTAGCTGACACACACCCCACTTTGAGATAAGTATACAACTTCACAGACACTCCTGGGAAAGACTGACACAGATTTTCCAGCTGTGCCCCTTTACCCAGACCATACGGTAGTAATTACCGCTACCACCAGCTTAATAATTATCAGTTACCCAAAGGCCCTTAAAAGAGTGTTCAATTATTACTGTGCAATATTATTATCCTATTGGTAATGTGACTATTCAGTCTAAGGCTTATTAGAGTGGCCTGTTACGATAACCTCTATAAATATGCAATGTACTCTAGAGCCTATGTCTACAAAAACCAGCCACAGGTAAAGGTTTTTAAAATATTGAATAATAAATAATTAAAACACAAGACAATACTTCTACACCACAGAGATATCTAAGAGTTCAGAGATCACACAGAAACTTAAAATAATACAGTAGGACTGGTCTGATGTCAAAGAAAAACACTTAATCTAACTTTCTAATCTTTAGCTAATCTTAAGAGAATACACAGTGCTATAATCTTACTTACATACATATAGAGCATAAGCAGTACTGGAGTTGATGGTCCAAGACAAATGCTTTCAGTCTCTCACTGAACAATAGTTTTTAAAACACTAACAAACAGCTCTGCTAAGGCCCTCCCAAATTACATCATTTTGACACTTAGGTTTTTCCCAGTATTCACATCACAACATTTTGTCACTTAGTCTTGAGTTCCCAGGCCACAAACTGCATTATTTAGCAAGCTAATACCTGCTCAGGAAACTACAACAATAAAAGACATTTCACATGTACACTCTAGCAATTATTCCTTAAGTTAAGACAATAGAAAGAATGTGTTCAGCTAGCCACTTCAGCACTATTTTTTAGATAATTGTAACTTCAAAGAACATTTGAAATGTTTGGCTTGATTTTCCTTACAGCAGATGGCAATGTTGCAACAGTCTTGAAGTTCACATTTTACAGTGTTTTCTTTCATTTAAAAACATAAGCTTGTATTTTACATTTATTTATACAAATGATAGAATTATGTATCAAATTCTATTTGACTAAGCTGGCAGCCTTCGCCCATCTTTCCCCAATCTTCACAACCTCACAGATAAGCTGATACAAAATGGTAAAACTCCCTTTAATCAGTATTTTTAATGTGCAGACATAAGAACAAGTTTCAATATTTTTTTTTCTGAATTCACATTTTATTTTCAAATTGCTGGGTCTTGCAAAGTTGAGTTTTGCATATCCTATAGGGTGCCTTGTAATATGAAGTGATTAAATGACAGGTTGTCAATCTTAATTACTTAAATGATGGACAACAAAACTACAACAATGCTTTATTAGTAAAAAGGTAGTTTTGCTAAAAACAGGTGAGGCAGTTTATGGCTGTAATCTCCATGTGACAGGTGCTACATGACAGTGTCAGGGCTTATTCACAATTCTCAGAAAGGAACTACAGAACTACAAGCAAATATATCATCAGACTGTGGGATGTTTGAGTATTTCCCCTACTCAGAGGTGTTGGACTCAATGTTTATATATAAATGTAGCGGCAATATTTGAAATTTGGTGTTTTCCTGTTTAACTAGTAATTTATTTTTCAAGGTAGTGGGTCTCGCATATTGTGCCTCATACTTCTGATATGGGCCTTGTGAGACTGTTGATTTTAAAAATGAGGAAGTTTACATAGCAAGTTTCCCTAACTGAACCAGCACAGCATCCACCCAACAAAACAAAGTGTTTTTTTTTTTTGGCTTACTCTGTTACTCTACATGTCTACTGCTTTAAGTAACCAAGGGAAGACGTTTTTTTACCTTTGTATTTAAGCCCTACTTCTCCTTCATTGGTCTTGACAAAAATTATTTATTTTTCTCTGTTTATACAAGACAACCTTTTGTAGGTTTGGGCAAATATAACTATACTGCAGAATTCTGAGTACAGTGACCACACATGTATCAGTCCCCTTCAATGAAATTGTATTCCAAATGTCTTCTGGAGTCATAAAATGTATCTAGATTGCATATATTTTATTTCAGAACTTTATTTTTTTCTTAATGGAAGTTTCCCTGTCCTGGCCATTTTTTTCAGTGAAATACATTAACTTACATCCATTTCTAGTTTGCAGAATTAATTCTGTAATGCATTATTTAGGAAAAGAGTCAGCATTAACAGTCATAGAAGGGTTCATTATATTACAACACCATTACTTAATTCTGGTATCTAGTGGGCTATTTTACAATTAATTTTCTGTCATCACATATAGCGTATGTCAGGTACATACTTAGAAGATAAAGTGGGGAACATTTCTTCACAGTACATTATAAAAAAAAAAAGATCATGTGTATATTATTGTGTCACTTGATGAAGACATCAAACCAACATGATAGGAGTTTTCTGAAGAACGTCTTACTAGAATGTGCATTTATACACAAATTTTGAATTTCAATGACATTCTTCCACTAATGTATGTGGCAAGACAATGGAATGAGTTTTATTACCTCACAATGGCAATGATTTGAAGTGCTAGAGAAGGGCAAAACATATATGTATTAAAGTCAGCAAATGCTGAAAACATTATAAACATAGTGATATCAAACTTTTTATTATACTGACTTACATGGAAAAGAAAGTGGCATGTTCAAGCATGCTGATAGTATTAACTCAGTCAGAAGAGTCAAACAAAAATAATACATGGAAAGTCTGACTAATGCAAAAAACAACATAAGTTTAAAAGCGTTGTGTCTTGGGTCTCTTTGGATAAAGGAAAACTAAATTACAGAGCTGAACAAAGACTGTTTTTATGTTCTCTTAAGTCTTTAGATATGAATGCTTATGAAAATATATTCCCAATTTACATTTTCATTTCTATGACATGCCTGTGTTGCAGAGAATGCATCAATAATATGACAGATTTTGCAACATTTAGATTATCAATTTATTACTGAACCTTCACTGAATTCAGCATAATAAATAATTACTTATTTGGTGCTATTTATTTATTGCTAGTCATGCAAACAAACAAACAAGCAAGCAAACAAAAAACTGTCTAGTGACCCTCATAAGCCATGAACTGAGCCAGTAACAATTTTTTAAAGTAGATGTAAGTGAAAGTAATACGCGTAGACAAAATTATTAAGTAGTAATAATTTAAAGTATGTATCAAACAATTTCGATACTACGACTATTAAAGACATAGTCCAAGATAAAACCTACATGTATATGTAATCACAACAGTCACAATGGAAAGACATTCATTAGTGCTAAGCAATTAACCAGTGTTATGACTAATTAGTGACATGGAAGGAAGAAAAGAAACTTGGTTTGGGGTACAGAAACAGTAGAGTTAAATGATTTAAAAGGGTTGTGTGTATGAAATGATTTAAAAGGATTGTGTGCATGAAATGATTTAAAAGGGATGTGTGTATGAAATGATTTAAAAGGATTGTGTGTATGAGATGATTTAAAAGGAATGTGTGTATGAAATGATTTCAAAGGGATGTGTGTATGAAATGATTTAAAAGGGATGTGTGTATGAAATGATTTAAAAGGGTTGTGTGTATGAAATGATTTAAAAGGATTGTGTATATGAAATTATTTAAAAGGGTTGTGTGTATGCTAATTTTCTGCATGTTTATGGTATAATCTTGGTCGCTGGCTTTTAACGCTGTCTTTGCACGTATAGTGTGGCTTTTGCTAATGTGGCTACTTATCACTGTGGTTGATTTTTTAGGCAAGGTAGAATTCTGTTTAAAAAAGTGCAAGGGTTGTATTATTCAAACTAATTGAAAGATTACTGGTTGGCAGTTGTAGTGGTAGTTCTGTGTTGGTGGGATAGTAGTATAGCATTAAGAAAGTTGATTTCTAGGCATTCATTGTATTGCAGCTAGAGGCTCTGCAGCAATATCATGCCATATGGGCTACATATTAAGATTCTTTCTTCAGAGATTATGTGACTGATGGTGGCCAGAGATAATGTGGGCTTTTGAATTAATACTTTTACTCAAATTATTGGTGTCATGATTATGCAGTGAGGTTGCTACATCACAGTGCTATAGTAGACGTTTCATCTATCATTTGTTAGCGGCTAGTTTGTTCACTGCGGGAATCTTCTGTGATTGTTGTAGCTCCTTGTCCTTTGCCAAAAAGCAGATGCCAAGTGTCAGCTGGTGCCATGCATGTTGGAGCTGTGTCTGATAAAGGAAAGGGAGCAAGCCACATTGTACTGATGCCATAGTATCCTCTCATGGCTGCCATCTTGGGAATGGCTTGATTCTATGATAATTATACTTCATGCCTTACTGCTAAGCTGTTTTTCAGATGTAGAAATACAGTCTGGTGGAAAATAAAGCAAAGAATAAAGAAGAGTTTCCAATACCCTTCTTAAAAGATTGTCCCTTTACATAAGCATTTTACTTAACAAGCTCAATTCAGTGCCTGCTCTATACTGGGAAATGAGTAAAGACATTTCAGTTTTTGTTTTGCTCAGTACAGGATAACAGCCGTTGTAGTCAAAAGTTACTAAGAGCAATGAAAAGTTAATCAGCAAAAGGCAGTGTTTCCAAGGACGTACACCAAGACACCAATACAGTATTTATGAAAGGGTAAGAAACTTATGGGAAAAGTAAGTGTCAAAAGGGAATGTAGCATCAAACTAGAGATGGTAGATGGAAGAGGGCAGAAATAGTACTTAGGAGAAAGGGGGTATGCAGTCGGCAGTGGTAGATCCCATGCATCAATCCTGGGTAAGCAAGTAATGGCATACCTTCTCTGCGTGATGATCTAGTTATGTTTAATGGCACAGATAAGTATATTGTGGAGTTTTAGGAATTATTAGAAGGTGGTTTCTGTACACCTCTGAGGCTTTTATGTCCACAAGTTGAGGGTGGAACCCAGTATGGTTAAGTGAACAAAACCCAGTGGCAGTGATTGCATGTGCTCAAATAGGTGGAACACAAAGTGACAGGGTATCTACTTTTCTAACAGGACATTTAATAATGGAATGTTCTGCACTGGGAGGTGCAACCAGCATAGCTGTGGTGGCAGATGGTTCATGGGTGCTAGGTATCATACAATAAACTCTGAATGATAGCAGTTCAGTACACACATTACATCTCACATGCTAAAAGCCATAAATGAAAACATATTGGAAGGGGAAGAATGTCAAAATGTTTGATTTTGAAGACAATGAAGAAATTCAGTGGATACTCTTATTAGAGTTTTTTCAGTGCCAGGGATATAATGGCAGCTTTGGTAGCTTTGGGCAGAAGGCAAATCATGTTCTGGGCAAATTCCTTGATATTGGGTTTTTGACTTTGCATATTTGATGATGGTCATAACAGAAAAGGAACATCATCAAACACTGCCATGGATGAAGTATTTTAATACCATATGAAAGGCATATAAGATGATAGTTGTCCTTTCACAGTTATGGAACAATCAGCACTTTATTGAGCTCAAGACAGTAGGCACTCTATTAGTATGGGAATCTTAGCATCATGATACCTGATTAGGGGCCATGCTGAACAAGATGCAGCCTAGATGAGTTAGGAAAACAAAGGGAGGTGGTAATGACCTTGTTGGGCCTTCTGTTCAGTACATGCAATTGGACATCATGCAGCTTTGGACATGGCTGTACATAGCTTACTTGTCCATATCCAGCATCTGGATGCAGGAAGATGGAAAACCAGACATAACACATTTATTTCAGGGAATGGTAAAACACAGAATGCCAGCTGACTCTTAGGGTAGAGGCTAGACAGTAATTCTGGCAGGCTGTGGTATTGTGGGGAGTGGACCAGTTCTCAGATCTAAAGTATGTACAGCAATGAAATGGGAGGTTCTCCAGCAATTTTTTATAGGAATATCTCAGGCAGAATTCAACAAAATTGTTTAATAGAAGGTTTTTGTCCAGCTTTTCCCCTGAGAGTTGCTGAACAATTATGAAGTGTGATCTGAAAAGTATGTGTTTATTTAGATACAGAGAGGAAGTTGCATGGCATGGCATTTGCTAGGTAAGAAAGTTCAAGCAGGCTGGTTAGTGTGTCCTTTTGACTTGGCTCCATTTGTGAGTTACAAGGTGTCTCCCCCAAGCTTGGATCCAAAGATAAAAGCAAGGGGCATTTAGACTAATACTTCACCCATCCTTTCCTGAGGGAGCATTATTAACTAAAAGCATAGATAGGGCTGAATTGAAAGTGCAGTATACATTATCTGATGATGCAATCAAATTGGCCTGGTCTGTGAAGGATCCATGACTGGTGATGTTAGATATATAGGCAGCAATTCATCTTCTACCTACTAGAAAAAAGATTAGTAATTGTTACACATGCCATTGTGATGGAAATTCTGTTTTAATAAGGTGATGTCTATGGCTGCTGTGGTATGTGCAAGCTTTGAAAAATTCTGTACAGTACTGCAATGGATTTGGGGGAAGCACATATAGGTACAAGGTGGACCAATACCTAGATGAGCTATTACTGATAATGGACAACAGGATGGAATTAGTGGTAGGGTTTTCAGTTTTTAATTACTTTAGTCAAGGATTTGTGTTCCTTTATTAGAAAAAAATGGAGAAACCAATACAAATCGTAACCCTTCTTGATTTAGATATGAGTGTTCTTTCATAAACATTTAGGTTACCTAAGGATAAATGGATAAATTGTGGATGTTTAGTGGTAAAAAGTTGGAAGTGAACAAAAAGGATGATGCCAGGATGAATGACCTCGTGGTCCTTCTAGGCAGAATAATAGCTGGGTGGGGGAGGGCAGCCAACCTAGACACAAGGTCTTAGGAGATGTGATTGTGAGTGATGAGAACTACCTGTTTTTTTTTCCTGCTCCTTACCTTGATACAAAAGGGAGTTGTAGAGTGATGTGACACTCTAGGGAGGAGAGCCATACTGGAGGAGGAAAGAGTTTTTTTATTTTAGTGACACGTCATTATAGAAAGACATGGTGTTCCAGGGAAGAGTGCCACATTGAGAAGGGATGCATTTTATTTATTTATTTAGTTATTTATTTTTTATGCTATTACTGAGCAATGAGGTATGCTATAGCTAGGATCAACACCGGTCACCAGAAGAGTCTGCTACAGGAGTCTATATTATGACATTGAAGCACCGTAACAGCTAGCATCTAAACATTGGCAAGTATTCAGCAAAATGATTTGCTGAATACTTAAATGGTAAACAAATACTTGCCCCGCAACCCAACGGAACTAAATTAACCTAAAACAAGCCCACAGCTAACTCCGATATCATACTAAAGTGGAGAAAAGGGCAAAATCATGTAGTTGGCCAACTACATATTTACCCTTTAAGTATTCAGTGAATTGCAGAAGTGAATTTCACTGAATACTTGCTGATGATTAGGTGTTAGCTGTTACGGCATTTCGACACTGTAATATAGACCCTGCTACAGCTCTGCTTTTGAGAAGAACTTTGCTTTTAAGGGAGCATCTTCATAGTTGACTTCAACAAACCAGTGTCTATGTTGTTGAGAGGTACTCAGCAAAAATATCACTCGGTGAGATCAACTACAGAAGTTAGGCTAGGCTTTGCAGTGTGGTTACAGTCTTGAAAGTAATATAATAATACTATTTAATTTTGTTCTGAAGAACGAATTACAGATTCAAATCAGGAATTTTTTCATAGATGCATTGGGAGTGTCTGCCATGTGGATGTACCAGGAAGATCACTTTTTTGCAGGTGAATATACCAGGAGGGTCACTTTTTTTCAGGTAGGTGGCTGAATGATACGGCATTGAGGTGAGCAAGGACATCAGCGATTTGGGCAAATCTGCTTACAAACAAGAGAATAAACTTTTACTTCAGCAATGAAGCAGTGATAACTGTGTTTAATGAAAAAACTGTGACTTCAGGAAGGCTACATTTTTTTTCAAAAGTTTGTGCTTCAAATGTTAAAAATCAGTATGTTATTCTCAGCTTGCTAGTACATTGATAAAATTAATGAGGTTCCAGGTGTTGGGACCAGCAGCAGAAACACATCTGCATTGAAATCAGACACCAAAGAAAGTCTAGGAGATTGGCAGAAGTGAGGAAGTTGATTATAGAGTTCTGGGCTCCCTGCACAGGAAAGCATATCGAACAGCAACTTGAAAGAAAACCCTGTACAGCAGCGCCTGCATGTATGTTATTTAGCAACCTTTTAAGTTCTATGTTATTAAATGAGAGATTCCTTTCTGTTGGTTTAATGCAAAGATACCTGACACAGCTGGGAGATGGGAACACCATTAAAACTTTCAGAATTCACATGACAGCCTTGACTATTGTCTGGCAGGGGAAGAAACTTCTGAGTTTAGCAAATGCTGGACATTAGGCAGTGGGCAGGCTTTTCAAGCAATAGGGAGTGCTGAAAGCATAGTTACCCTCTTTGGGTAGGGATTTCTTACCCAGGGTTTTACATCAATATTGGAATCTTTGCCATATTTATTAAATATATGTCACCTTATCACCATTGACTATATTTTATATCACAGGACATTCAGTATAGGATAAATGTTAAGAAATGAATGTACAAAATACAACCCCATCTTCCCTGGGGAGTGTTTACATGGCATTCATGCAGGTTTTGGTGTGTTTTAAAGGCCACAAGAGTGGTAAAGAATTTCAAGGGCAGCAAAATTTTCCTCATGCAAATACTGATCCATTGTTGTGCCACAGATAAGGTCCTGGAAGTTGTAGTTAAACTGCTGTCAGTGTAGCTCTTAAAGAAGGCACTGGTGAATCAGGGACTGCACCCTGGCTGGTATGTTACATTTTCTTTTAAGATTAGTACAGCTATGATTTAGAGTGAGACAGAACTCTCACATAGGTGATTACACTGGCAGGGAAGTGGTCACCTCAGTCTTAACTGAGATGCATATGATAACAAAGGAAAAGAAAAACAAGTTTAAAGGGCATATATTACAGGGAAGTTGGAAAGGTCTGTGAATCTTGCATCACTCAAGACATGTTGCTAACTGCATATGTTTTTTACAGATCTTATCAGGGTATATCTGATAGGACAATCTTTTTTATTTTGAGGCAGAAAGAAGAATGGTTGTGAGGCCTAATTCAGACATCTGGATTTAGATCTGTACGATGGAAGATTTACTGGACGGACTGAAGGGGCCTTATGTGGCTGTACCTAATGCTTGTTTTAACCAGATGTCTTGAGAATGGTCAGACTTTGATTCTCTTTATTGCATTTAAGTGGGAATGATGTGGGGTGTGTAATAAAGCTTGAGCTATTATCTTCTGCATGCTATAGTTGTGTGGCCTGAAATCATTGGCAGGTTGGTTTTGGAGGCAGGAACATAATTAGAAGGATATAGAGAGAGCTCCAGGAAGTTCATCAACCATAATGTGACAAGGATGTTAGTAAGACTAGGAATTCTAGTGCTACAACATAAAGATTGCAATGTTAGTCATAAAGGCACGATGCAGTGCATTTGACTGACTGCAGGCTGCATCTTTTTATTTATGTACACTTGAGGGCAATATTGCAGGGATTAATAGAAATCAAGGGGGTAGGGGATAGAGTCACAAAAGGGACGGTTTATTAAGGGAGTAGGTAGTTGGCTTGTGGTATGTAGGATACTGGTGGTTGGAAAAAGTTGCAATCCAAAGGATGTCAGCTCACTTTACTCAAAGATGTCTGATACTTGTGGTAGAAGACAAATAGTGTGCTTTTTCTTGCAACAAAATCTAACCTGGCTGCTGAGGAAGGGAGGGTAAGTGGCATGACCTTTTAGGAGCTATTTAGTCAGCAGGAGCAGGGAAATACTGCAGTTACAAAGTAAGGCAGCATATTGATTGGCAAATAAGACATAT
Organism: Protopterus annectens; assembly: GCF_019279795.1. Lineage (NCBI taxonomy): Eukaryota > Metazoa > Chordata > Ceratodontiformes > Protopteridae > Protopterus > Protopterus annectens. Next base: position 312,005,342 of record NC_056729.1, read on the forward strand.
GGAGTTGTATGTTCTATGATATTTAATCAGTAAAAACATGACGGGCTAGCAATAAATTTACAAACTGAAGTATTACATGAATTTACCCTTCGTTGCAGATTCACTGGAATTGATTGAAGAATATAAACTGAGCACTTGACAAAGACTGTGATATTTATACAACAAAGTATGGCTGATGTGTCAGAAGGTGCCTGTAGTTATATGAGGTATAACAGGCACATAGAGGCAAAGAGACTGAAATTGGTCATTTGTGATCAGACCTCATCCCCAATTAACAAATTTAAGTAAATAAATACAACAAAATATTTATAATCCTTTTTATTTTACTATCATATTCACATGCTGTGCAATCCTCAGGCATGTTTCATTATATATTTGTACCAACACTGCACTGTTTAATACTGTTCTATCACTCATTTCCTTCATTTGTAATATTTCACTAGATCTGTTCATTATTCAATTGATCCCCCCCTCCCCTCATCTTGCTTTGCCTTATACATCTTTTTGCCACATCTAGAAATCATTTATCTGTGTTCTCCATCCTTATCATCCCTTCTTTTTCAGGTTTTGTGCTAAAGCACTTACCTTGGTATCAAGCATCCATATGATTTTCTGTCTCCTGTTCCCCATCCATTATTATTCTGCTCCTAACCTACACATGCAGTATTCCCATGAACGTTCTTTTTTTTTTCTCTTCTTCTATGTGTCTAAGGCCTTTTAGACCTTCTGTGCACTGCTGCATCCTTCAGACATATGTACCATCCCTGCTTCCACTTAATTACATCTCCAACATTTAGAATGTCCCTTCCTTCTTTCCTTCCTCCCCTTGCCAACCTTTTAAGTATGAGGTACCATAGCATAGCTAGAGTGGGGTGAGACAGTGTCAACTGCCAGAGGCACAAAGTGTTGGGACGGATGTGATCAGCCAATCTTCATCTCTCTTTAATGCAATACTGGCTTTTAAAAGCCAGTATTACATTTGTAGCCAAACCTGAGAGCTATAGCGGTCCATGTGTCATCTAAGCTGGAGCAAGTACCTGCTACATTGTAGCAAGCAGTTTGCTATAGTTTAAAGGTAAAAAAAAAAACATCTATTTTCTTTTTAAATACATTCTGAGCACATACTCCATGCACCTAGTCTATAAACTGCAGCAACTGTTTGCTACATTTGTAGTAAACAGTTTTCTACAGTTTAAAAAGAAGATTTATTTAAAATAAAACATGAGGTCTGCAGTGCTCCATGCATGCAGCAAATAAACAGTTATCAATTGTTTGCTGCATTTGTAGTAAGCAGTTTGCTGCAGATGAAAAAGAATATATATATATATATATATATATATATATATATATTTTTAAACTAAAACATCACTTTAGTGGTTCATGCAGGCAGGGTTTAAACTGTAGCAAGTGTTTGCTATATTTCATACAAATGTAGCAACTGTTTTCTACATTTGTAGGAAATAGTTTGCTACAGCTTAAACAAAGAATTTTTGTAAAAAAAAGGAGATTTGGGGTAGGCCACAGAAATGGGACCTATATGGCTGGGCAGGAGAAAGGGTGCATGTGCCAAGCATCTGACCACTGCGTTGGTGTGCTAGTAGAAAGAATGTCCTTTTTTCTCTATTGAAGAGCAGGGGTACAGGCAAAGTTCTAACAGTAATAAGTCAATCGCTTACAATCTAGTGATCGGTTTATAAAAGTAAAGTGCTTTTTTTATTTGTTATTCACTAGAAGAGTTGAAGACATGGAGTACTGGTACATAATATATGTCTAGGGCACTGGTTGAACCAACTATGCATCTGGTGAGGTTTAATCTGTAAATAATTCTCAGTATTTGCACCCCCATTCAATATGTTTAACATATCTTCTTGGTTATTCTGATTACTTGTTTTCCTCTATCTTGGTGTATCTTCCATTACTTTCCCCTTCTCTAATTTCTCTTTATTCTTTTCATTGTAGTTCCTTCCCTCTTCTGCCTAAGGTCTTCTATATTTTCCTTCCCCTGTCTTTTTCCTGCTGTCCCATAATTCCAATGGTGGTCTTCTTTTCATTATTTTTCTTTCTCATTATTCATGTTTACTCTTTCTTTTTCTATTTCTATCACAGTCTTCTATATGTCCACCACTTGCTTGCCTGGATTCCATATTCCCTACGTGTTCCAAGGTTATGAAGCTTCTGCTGTCCCCTTCTCCTGCAGCTGTTAAGTTCCCTTTATCCCTCACCCAGTTCTTACCACATATCTGCTTGTCTATTTTCTATGAACTTCCCCCCAGTCTTCCTCCCCACATACTTCCCTATTCTCCTGTCTTTCCTGTGTTATGTTAAACCACCTTTTCAAGGCTTCCTGTGCCTTTCCCTTGTATCCTTCCCACTTAGCTCTTTGGAAACCTCCTTTGTGATTGTTGATCTTACCTTCCTCTTCAGTACATCTGACTATAATTTATAGCACAGTGTACAAGACTATGTATGGACCTTCCTGGCTTAGTGTTAAATATCTGTCACTACTTGCCTCCTTTTTCTTCCTAATTTTCTACATCATTCTACATTTTTGTTCATCTTTTATTCACTGGGTCTGCTGGCAAATTTCTTAGTGTATACATTACTATATGTTACATCATCATTCACACTGGATGCACCCACCCTATCTTGGTATGTCTAGGGTCCTTTACTCTACATGATTTTGGTACTTTTGATTCTTGCTTCCTCTTAGTTCTTCAGTGTCATTTCTGAGAACATGCACACAGTAGGATTTCTAGGTATTGTAGAAATTCCTCTTGTTGTATGTTTCCATCTCTCTCTTTCTCTCTCTCTCTTGCCTTTCTGTCATTCTGTCCTGACTAACATTCATGTCTTTTTCTTGCACCATAGCCCTGATGCCACTGCAAACCATCCAAGTACTTTTAGTTCTATCTGTTTTATTGCATCTATGTCATCCAATGGCAGCATGTAGTCAACTATGATTAGTAGACACTGTGATTCTACCCCATAAAAGCCTTTTACCTGCACTAACATCTTCCTCTTCTTTAGAACTAGTTCCTCTAGGACTAGTATTAACAATAGAACTGCTGAGAGAAGGAGCACATGTCTGCTTCCTCTCTCTACTCCCTTAGGTTTGAATCTGTCTATGTTTGTTGCTGTTTCAGCTTCTGAGCTGTGTATATTGCCTTTATTCATCTTTTAATTTTTTTTCTGTGTTTCTTTTCTTTTGTTTCTAGGACTTCCCAAGAGTATCCCCAAATAACTTTGTGAAATAAGTTCTGTAGATCTAAAAAGACAACACCCATCTACATTTCTGCTTTTGCTCCTCTCATCCCATGAATACTAGTAGAACCCAAACATTTTTCTCTGATCTCCTCATCCTCTTGAAAAATCCATGCTGCCTGCTTGAATTTTCCATGGGAGCAAATTATCGAATCTCCAGGCTAGTATCTTTGCCAGTTTGGATGGCTGTATTTATGAGTGAGATAAATCTATATCTGCGTACCTGTCCGAGGCCTGCATTCTTTTGGCATTGTCATTAATCTAGCCCTTTTCATTGAGTCAGATGTGTCACCTGTCAAGCCAATACTTCCAGATTCTTAAATTAGTGTTTCCCATATCATCTCCATCCATTTGTAGAATCCTACTAGGTATCAATATGGTCTCTCTATCTCCTTATCCCTCATTGTCTTTGTTGCCTGCTTCAACTCTTCTGTCTGTTATGATGTCCTTATTCAAAGACTTTACCTTTGTACCCTCCCAGATGTTTGGTTTGGTTGATAACATTTTGGAATTTATTTATTTTTTATTTATGTATGTATGTGTGCATATATTTTTTTTACATTAGATTACTGGGAAAGTCTGACTGGATAGTAGCCCATTTTCAGTGGAGATCTGGAGAGAAAAGCACCAAAGTATCACAACACTTTTTAAGAATGATAATTTTACAGTCTTTAAAAATAATACAAAAAACTACAGTTTAAATAATTATACCAAATTATACACAATATGAAACCATAATGATTTAATAGTTAGAGAAATTTTTTCCAGTTTATAGAATCATAAAGTTAACAAAGTATAATACAAACAGGAATATCAATAGGAAGTGAGAGAAAAGCAGGCTTGTGGCATATTTAGAGAGAAAGCCAGTCAAAATAAATTGATAGAAGCAAGGAAGTCAGTGAAGAAGAGAGAGCAAGGACATGTAAGGTATGAAAAGGTATTTGTTCACATATGGGGATCTAGTTTATCCTAGAGTTGATCAAGAACAGAGGCAGCTTTTGGCTAGGAAGCCTTTCAAAATGCTTCTGAAGGATAGGAGAGATGGTACTGACCTGATGGATATAGACAAGGAGTCCCAGGCCTTGGCAACATGGTACAAGTACAGGCAATGTCCAGTAGATTTAGTAAGTTTTGTGAACAGACCGAAGTTTTTGGTCATTGGATAGTAATGACTGAGTGGGAACATAGTTGAGTAGAAAATCATTTAGTGTTGGACAAGCAGATGTATTCTGCATAATATTATAGGTGATAAGAAACTGTGTATATGTTACTTGATTGGGTGGTTCTAACCAATTTAGGATTTTTAATTCGATACAGTGCAGGGTTCTGAAAGGGATATTTTCTGCAAATTTAACAACTTTGTTATAGCATTGTTCAAGTTTTAATTTTTGCAATGCCTGAAAGTTAGTAATTTTTGAATGGGAGTGCCATAAAGAAGTTTTGTTGGAAAATTGAATTTGTCCCTGCTTAATGGTAAGGTAAAAAACAATAACTTAAGTGTCTGCAAACAGGGAGCTTTCTACCCCCCCCCCCACACACACACACACTGGTAGCCTCTGTTTCTTTATTTCAAAAACTTCGTGAACACAATCTTAAACAGTTAGATAAGTGTAGCATTAACAACAAGAAATTTTATAACTTAACTAGATAACAGAATATTTTATTAAAAAATTATGACAAGACCAGTCTATCTGGATTATGAAACCAGATAAGGGTGGAGGAATTGTCATAATGACAACAACTGAATATATTAGTAAAAGGTGAGATTATGTAATTAATAAGGAATACTTTGAAATAGCATTGAGAAATGAAGTTAGTGTTGTATATTATACAATTGACAGCACGTTGATAGATATTACTGTGGATTATAATCAAACTCCCCCTGAAATTATGTATTTACATAGTAAGAAACCAATTATTCCAGTTGTTTCTGGGATCCTCACAACCCACAAGAATAAGACTGATCCATCCCAACTCTCCATTATTCTACAGGGGATCCAAAAGAGAACACTGAGCTAAATTAGTTGATTTGAAGTTGAATTCCTTCTTTAATAATAAGGACTAAGTTTCAAAATAATTGTGGTGCTGCTTGAAACAAATAGCAGGGGTGAAATTTGAGAAGGATGTTTAACAGTGATATGAAGGATTTGTTTTTAGTGATGCCCCATGGACTGGGATTTGAGTGGTTCTGTGAAGCTTTGGTTATTGGAATGACCCTCACCCAAAAATCAGATTAATATAACTGTAGATCTCGTGGATTTAATGCTGACTTCTAAATTAATGTATTTTGAGGGAGAATATTGCAAACAAATTAAGGGTGTTGCGATGGCAGCAGCATCTGCCCCATTGTTTGCAAATACTGTGTGCAACTATATGTTATTAACTCACATTACTGGGACCATATATCATTAAATCTTAGATTTCTGGAAGATATTTTGATTTTCTGAAAAACTGGTCAAACATTACTTAAAGAGTTCCTGTTGTATTTAAATCATATTTTGGAATTTTGGAATTTCACATATCAGTGTGATTTTACTGGTATTAACTATTTGGATATTATTACTAAAAACTACACTAAACATATAAATATAATGTTTTTAGAAAATGTACCTTTTTCTAATAGCTTTCTGCTTTGTGCTAGTTCTCAGCTGATATGGCAATAGAAAAATGTTATCAAAGAAAAGACAATACCCTATTTTTTCTTGATGGGGTTTATCCTAGGGAATGTTTTTTTCAGAAATTAGGTTGACGGTGGTGATGAAGTATGAACAGTCTCCCCCAGCTTTATGGAATACTAATCCTATTATTTGCAACAATGTCAAAGGTCATATAGATTGTTGTAGATATGAAGGGGCTATTATTATTACATATGGAAACTAGACTAATAGTGTCAAGAAGATCGTTATTTTAAAATTGGAAAATGGCCTTCAATAGTTTTGGTGTGTCAGACAAGTTGGGAACAACACCAAGTTTTGTGCATAAAATGGTAAAAATATTTACACCATTATTGGGAGTAAGGGGCAATATAATGTTGAATATGGTATGAATAAATTAAGAACCTGTTCCCAATGTAGATTTACCTGTGATGGAGCTAGTGTTAGTGTAGCTTCTTTAACTAGGGTACTTAGAAATAATGTCAGTTTTAATTGTTGTACCAAGGGAGTGGTTTATCTAGCTGTATGTTTATCATCCCTTCCAGAATAGCATTATGACTCTGCTCCTTTCTCTCCCTTCTTATTGTCTGCCTCCCTGGTGAGGTATTCTGTGAACAGTAGCTTCTCTCCCTCTCAAACCTTTAGTTTAATTAATTTCTTTCAGCATTATTATACCCCCAGTCATTTTAACTTGACTGAGATTTTCCTCCTCTTGATGGGATGTGCTACTCCTCCTAAATTCAATGTTACTATATTGACTCATACTCAGAAGCATAACTAAGATGGTCAAAGTGAAAGCTGCCACAGACCCAAGATTTTTGGGAACCTGAATTGCACACACTGATTGGTTGTTACTGCATTCATTTATTTACTGCTGGTTTTGTTTGTTCCTATAGTTGAAGTAGTTGAAGGGTACATCAGACTTGGTACTCATTAGTATTCGGGAAAAAGAATGGACATTTTTTTCCTCCTCAGCATAGAGCTGAGGGACACCAGACTGAGAAAGAGCGCTGGGTGCTAGATGGGCTAGCTATGGTTCTGTCTCCGTGCATATTTCTCTGTGCATCATTGCTTCCCCTCACTGAGACTCCTGGTGGATTGTATGAGTTATCTTTGGGTTCCAACCTACATTTGGCTCCTCCCCTCCTATGAGTGAGTTATTGTTTATCAGCATTTTTACAGTAGTTCCCCTAGGCATAGATATCATCTGTCAGTTTCTGATTTGCCATATTGTTAGAGCAACAATTGCCTCTACCTCTTTGTCAGCTTATGGCACACAAGTCTCTCCTATATTTCCCATAGCTGTCAACCTGTTAGCACAACTCTGGACAAAGTTAAGGATAATGGGGATACAAAGGCCCAAAGACAGACACCATTTTAAAATATTGCTCTTATAAACTAATAAATCTGCTAGAAAAAAAAGTGTTATGCTTCCTTGCATTTTCTGAAGGATATAGTCTTAAACTCAAATATCTGTCATTATTTATTAAATTCAGTCTTCACTGATTTGCCAGAAAACCACAATTTTTATGAGGAACAGACCAAAAACATGAGGCAAAAATCTGGATATTCTGTAAAAATCTGGACAGATGAGTAGTATGATCTTCCTGCATATTACTTATATGTCCTTAGCTTTCCTGTCCTGTCCTGTTACATATAGTTGAACCCAGAGATGGTGGCTGCAAGCTTTGCAAGCACACTGTTTTACAGACCCTAATGCCACTTTCCATGTTAGCTGTCATGTTTTTATTGTTCTTCTCCTTTTTAACATGCTTTAGGTTTCCTTTTGTTGCATGTGTTATTGTCATAGTTCATTGTACTTGTCACATTTGATGCCTTTTCCTGTGACCATCCACTGTACCCTTTCTTCCCCCATTCTCAGATGTCCTTTTGAATACTATGATAAGGGAGTGCCGTCGATGTGATGTTGGTGTCCTCTGTTTGTTGTTCTTTCTTCTGTTCTAGTCCTCTGCATTCGTCTGCTGTCAGTATCTTGTGATCTCTGCTCATGTCTCCTTGTATCATACTCTGTTTGTTGTTCTTTCTTCTGTTCTAGTCCTCTGCATTCGTCTGCTGTCAGTATCTTGTGATCTCTGCTCATGTCTCCTTGTATCATACTTGTTTTCCATCTGCTTTATGTAGCCTGCTGGGCTGCTGCTATTTTACTTCCTTCTCTGTTTTAGATTTGGTTTTGTCTTTGTACCACGTACAAGGCCTTCTGTGTCTATTCTCCTTTCTTCTTGTTCCACTTTCCTTTTCTTTTCTTTTTTACTGCAGCTGTTAATGCACCTAGGACTCCCATTTCTCATTACTTCTCTCACTCTGTTTTGTACTTCCAGTTCTGCTAATTTCCTTGTTCCTCAATAACTTCTGGAGGACTGTTTCATGGGGCAACTACAATGCTTTCTCTTGTTTTTTTTTTTCATCTCTTTTCTATCAAATCCCTTTCCCTACTTCTGTTTTTCTGACTGATCCTCCCAGTTTTGTAATTTGCTTTTTTTTTGATCAACTTTGCATTTCTCTTTCTCTCTCTGTCTGCCTGTCTCTGTCAGATTTTTCTCCTCTTGTGCCTTTCTATATGGTTCAGCATGGTACCGAGTTTATCTGCTTCATTCTTTAAGGTTATCCCACATTATGGACCTGCATCACTTTATGTTCCTGGCATTTCTTCCTGTTTATTTCCTTTTTTGTATTGGTACCTGAACTTCAGATACTCTTCATGCAAACTACTTCTCGTATTCCTACAGGTGCAGGTTGTTTGTGTTGCCATATTGCCACTCCATTGTTGGCAGTCTATTTGAACTATGCGGATTTTGCCATTTCCTTTCTGGATAATTTTTTTTTTGTGCCTTGATTCTTAGAATGGCTGGGTACTGAATCCATGTATGCACCCCCATAGCCCTGAGTCAGAGTACAAGGTTAACCAGTTCTTTTCTTTTCTTTCTCTATACAGGAACATGATTGTCTTTAGTAATTTTGATTGTTTGTATATTTCTTCTTTTATTTCATAGTCATGTGAATGAGCAAGTGCATGTTTTGGTCACCCTCAGGTATTGCCACCTGATTTTCCCTCCCTCTGTATTCACTTTGCCCTATTTTCTGGAGGTTTGGACAGGTGATGTCTTGTTTCTAGGAATTTAATGATGCCAGCACTTCACCCGGCCTCACTGACATGCTCTCAATAAGTAGTGTTTTAAAGTTAAGAGCTGCCAAGCTATAGTATGTAATAGAATATATATTTGTTGTTACTCATGTTTGAACTATTTATTATAATGTTTTGTATTTTATGACTGAAGCTTTGATTGGTTAGACAATTATCTAATTAAGTATGCCATTTCAATATATATGTGTTTTGTGTAGGCCAGTATTTATTCTGATGAAGTGTGGGTAGTAGTTATGGATGAAAGTGCTTAATGTTTTTGTATTTTGTTTTTTGTATTTTGCACTTTGTATTTTATTGTCATTACACTAATATTGCGACTTTAAAAGTGCACTCATTCTCCTTTGACAAGGATATCTTTGGGCTTTTCCCTCATTTTTTATTGTTTTTGGTTTATTATTACCAAGGTTTGTCTCCTGGTTGTGGTTCTAAGAATATAAATTAAGCAATTGACAAGGACTGTGAAGTTTATGTAATCATGTCTGGTCAAAATGACAGGATGATGCCTGTTGTTTTATAAGTACTAAGGGAGTGTAAGGATAAATATGTGATTTGTGATATATGATAAAGTGTACTGCTGGAGGTGTATGTCATTTTATAAGTATAAGGGAGTGTAGGGATAAGTATGTGATTTGTGACATATGATCTCTGAGTGTACTGCTGGAGGTGTATTCAGGATGATTTCTGTTGTTTTAGAAATATAAGGGAGTGTAGGGATAAGTATGTTATTTGTGACATATGATAAAGAGTGTACTGCTGGAGGTGTATGTTGTTTTATAAGTATAAGGGAGTGTAGGGATAAGTATGTTATTTGTGACATATGATAAAGTGTACTGCTGGAGGTGTATGTTGTTTTATAAGTATAAGGGAGTGTAGGGATAAGTATGTTACTTGTGACATATGATCTCTGAATGCACTGCTGGAGGTGTATTAGATGCAAATGGGAGCAAGGCATGATAATATACATATAATATTATGCAATATCTCTCATGCATTTTAAATTGTGTGTTATGGTTGGACTCCTAAGGAAGGAATTTAGTTTTAATAATTTAAAATTGGCAGTATGTCACAGCTGTGATACCACTGAGCTCTGTGTTCTTCATCTTAAGCCAGGGATCTAAATAGTAATATAAAATCATTTTTACTGAAAAATATTTCTTTACTGTTCTAGACTCCAGGTATATTTCCCTAACTCCTACTCCTTTAGGTGTAAATGCATAAAAGATGGCTAGGAAATGACAAAAAGATGAATGGATAACAACAAGGATGAGGTTTACATGCATACTTTATATATATATATATATATATATATATATATATATATATATATATATATACATATCTTCTTCTACCAGCTTTTCCCAGTTAAGGGTCACCGCAGCGGATCACCTGTCCACTCATGACTGGCAGCAGAGTTTTACAGTGTCAAGTTGCCAGCCCAGCACCCAACCTTCCACAGAAGGCAGAAATACACATGCACTCACACCTAGGGCCAATTTAGAGTGTCCAATCCACCTACAGCATGTCTTTGGGATGTGGGAGAAAACCAGAGCACCTGGAGGAAACCCATGCAACCACAGGAAGGAAATGCAGACTCCACACAGAAGGCACCCCAGTCAAGGATCAAACCGGAGAACCTCTTGCTGTGAGGCGGCAATGCTAACTGCTGCTTAAATATATGTGTGTGTGTGTGTGTGTGTGTGTGTGTGTGTGTGTGTGTGTGTGTGTGTGTGTGTGTGTGTGTGTGTATATATATATATATATATATATATATATATATATATATATATATATATAAATATATATTAAAAAACAGTAGAAATCAAGACTGAGCAGTTTGGGAACTGAGTTTCTCATTTTTATGATGATAGATTGTATAATAAATGTGTATCGTACAATGGAAAATCATGTAAACTTGTGGACAAGTGGAGGAAAAACTATTTATGACCATTTAACACAACAGAATGCAGACTGACTACTGACTATGATTTGTGCCATACAGTTCTAAGGTTCAGTCCTGACTTCTCGTGCGTTACTCTGTGGTGTACTTATGTTTCATTCTGTCTGGGTGTTTTTTCTTGAACAACTCCAGTTTCATTTCACCTACCAACATGCATGTTGGCATATACTACAATTACACCTGTACTTTTCTCTTGCTGTAAGAAGTACCTGCCAATCGCCCGTGTTAGGTGCAAGGTTATAATGCACATGGACATCCCCAGCCTCTATGTTAACCTTTCTGTGACATATGGTAAATAATGAACTGGGAAATATAGCTGACATGCCTAAAGTAATTGCAGAAGTGGATTGTGTCATATGGCTTGGTTACTAGTATAATAGGGCTGTTGACATTGCTGTGTTATTCTCCTACAACCTCTAGAGCTACCAGCAAGGGTCAAACTTCCATTACCCATAGAGTAAATGGGTTACCATGCTTTGTTAGAATTTGTTTCAATACTTCAAATGAATTACATGGTAGGAGTAAGTCTTTGGTAATATACTTATAGAAAAGGACAGGCATTTGGGCTACACTATGGGTAGAATTCTAGTGCACTGTGGGCAAGATACTATTCAAGCAGCATGTAGAAAAGCTGGAGGTGATATAACAGTGATCTGTGCAGATATCCAAGGCCTAGGTTTAGGCCATCTAAGATCTGACTAACTGTTACTGGCCATTTTTCAGAGAATTTTCTATGTTGTTAGCCTTTGGTTGAAGAAGAAAATCAGACTGTGTCAAAATATTGTGAAATGGACAGAAGATATGAGGAGAGCAAAAACTGTGTCTCTTAAAAATAGCCAACTGTTTACAAAGAGTTCTTATAAAATGTCATTTATGTTTAGACTTCATTGTACAGGAATATCTATGAGGTATGTTGGGAAGCCATGCTGTCACAGATCACTGGGGATGAAGAATATCTTGAGATTTACCTGTATTTTATTTATTTATTTATCTATTTATTATTGTTTGTTAACCGGGTTAGTCCAGCTGGGCTTGTGGCCCATTTTTAGTGGAGACCTGAGGAGAAAAGCTCCGGTATATAGTATAAAATGCAGAAATTTGCAACATTACAATATATAAAGTACAGAAATTTGCAAACTTACAAACATACAAAAAGCTCCTGTACATAGTATAAAATGTAGACATTTGTAACATTACAAAAATATATAAAGTACAGAAATTTGCAAAACTTGCAAACATATAAAAGACAGAATTACAGAAAGTTGACACATTACTAGTAGATAATGTGAGTTATATATGTCATAATTAGCCTGTACAGGAATAACAGTTTTACAATAGTATATACACTGTTTTGCAATGAAGAGGATGTCATTTGGGAATATGAGTAAGATAGCCCAGAGGCTCGCATGCAAAAATTTTGAAAAGATGTACAGAGAAAGACCTATGACATTTTGTTAACTTTGCAAAGGAAAGATGATTTAGGTGTGGAGTTAGTGGTGCGGGTGTTTTTTTTAGGTGGGAGCATGTGAAGGACATTGCCATTTGGATGATAGATGGGAGAGAAGCATGGATTTGAAGTTGTTGTGGTTTGGTATGTTACGTAGTTGTGGGGGGAGAATTTTCCACAGTTTGGCTATGGTGTGGGAAAGTAATAGTTGGCCAGGTGGGTGTAGGGTTTTGTGTACATGTAGGAGGTTTTGGCCTTTGGACCTCAGGGTGCGGCTAGGTGTGTAGGGTGTAGGGTGTGTAGGGTGTATAAGAGGCTGTGCGTTTATCTGGCAGTGTGTTTTAAAATACCTAACCAATATTACTCTGATGTAGTGGTATTATGAGATCCTCAGCTATTGCTTCAAATGGGATTTATATTAGGAGCCTGGTGTTTTTTGTGGAGAGGCCAGCTGTCATGCCATGCATCAGACACATCACCTGTCCTTTGGAGCATTGAACTGTGGCCAAACAAAACTCCTCAGTACCTTTGTCTTCATGATTTCTACTCACAGTTGTTCATCATCACACATTTGCATGTTAATTTCCTTACTAGGTACACATATAGTTGAGATAGCAATAGCAGTTCATAGTTTCCTCCCTCCTTTTGTTCATTTATAAAGTAAATTATTGTTTTACTTTTAGGTACAGGAGACATACAGTGATCTCTGGGATTCTAAACACTCAGCTGTATAACTGCATATACTTTGGAGCTTCCAAAAGTGTGGTCGACAACCACTGACTCATCACAAATTGAGGCTGTTACGGGGCAGCTAGTCAGAAAGGGCTCTTCTTCTTCCACCTATATAGAATGACTGTGATCAGAGCCCTTTGTCTGGATATTTTTGTCCACTGCCTGTAACCATTTCCTAACAGGTTTCAGAGGTTTCCATTGTAAGTGACATAAGTGGCACATCCTGACTGTTCATTCTTTTCTTTTGTATTACAACAGGGTCCACTGGTGTTTTGTATCCTTAAAATAATGAAAAACTTCTCTCTTTTCATGTAACATCTCTTTTACCACTCAGAATGCCACACACTGAATTACTATACCTCTATCTATGCTGTATATTTATTTTCTACAGCAGTAATTACACCATAATTTACTTCCACCCCTGCATGCTAGATTATTGCACTGCATAAGTGCTGCATGTTGACTTGTTAGAACAACTATAACACTATACTTTGTATCCATTCCTCATACTAAGATTACAGTGAATATATACTTCTATATATTTACTTATTAAAATATTTATTATACCGCCATACATCATTGTCTACAAGATGGACTATTGTGACTATGTCAATGTTGTTTGGCTACATAGTAGAAATTATTGTGCTGCCATGACTATACCTGCTGCCTTTTATTTGATAAAACAGTTATTACATTGCATCATTCATAATTTAGTACATGCTGGACTGCTGTGGTTAGAAAGAATAGCTATGTAAGTAAACTTACCATAACAGTAGATGTCTAAATGTTTACTGCCACAGTAACCTTAGCTATATGGGTTATATCCTGCTAGAGATATAAAAGCTGACCAACTATGTAATGGTGCCTTACATGCACTTGAATTGTTATCAGCTCAAGTAGAGCTGAAAAAACTGAGCAGTTTTGGTGCCAAGCCATTTAAATGAGAGAGGGTGGCTACAGTCTTGAAAGATGTCAAAGCTAGGAGAAAAAAATAAAAGTCATCACCATAGCAACAAAAAATATGCACCATATACTGCAGCAGTGATCATTTGAACATCTACTATTATTGTACGTTTGCTTACACAACAGTGCTATGCTCATCATTTGTTCACTATTGCAGTACACTTAGCTATGTAGATAGCTTACCATAGCTTAATGTGACAGGGAGATGAAAGGATGAGAGCACCTGAGAAATGTCCAAGCAAAGCCTGCCCTAGACCTGGATAAGGAATCTAGTTTGCGGTGCTTTGTAAAGATATGTACAGAGTATCAAGTTGCAGCTTCTAGAATACTTCTAGTATCCAGCTATTTTCACAAAGCAACAAATGAACCTAAGACTGTAGTAAACTGGACTATGACTCTGCATGGAATTGACTTACTGTGGCTGGTATAACAAAAAACATGAGACAGCCATTTGAAGATAGTCTGGTTTCACACAAGTCGTCCTTTCTTTTTACCTTCATATGAAATGAATATTGATGAGAGTTTCTGAAAGTTGTAGCTCTGTCATGATAATATCTGATTTGTCTTTCTTTTTACTCAAGTTTTATTATTTTTCAGGAATAACAATAATTATGATTTCATTTATCTGAATGAAGCTTAGTTTTAAAGGATGAAATATTAATTATTCTGCATAGATTTTGAGCAAAAAAAATAGATGCTTTAATGTAGGTCTGTAGATCTGGAAAGTTACTTCTTCCCAATTCCCAAGGTCTAATATAATGTGAGAAGGCTATTCCTTTTTGGGAACCAAAGGAAATTTAGAAGAATTTTATTTATCTCCTTTAAAAAGTTTTTATTAGGAACCATGGGATTAGCTTGTGTTATATAGTTAATTTTTGGAAGTAGTACCATTTTTATTAATTGCAATCCATCTTCAAATTTTAAATATACTTTATTCCAATTTTCTGTTAGTGTTTTTATAGAGTTTATATTATTATAAGGAAAAAGTTGTGTCAGTATTTCACATAAGATAATCCCCAAATATTCTATAGAGGAAACCTGTTTACCAATTATATGATTTATGTTTAAATGAAAATCATTTTTCTTGTTCAATAACATATAATTGGAATTTCATTTGCTAAAATGAAGGCCTGAATTAAGAAAAAATGTTTCCACTTGTAAGTCTAACTCCTGTATAGAGTCTTCTGAGGCAGATAGGGTAAGGAGTATATCATCAGCAAAAAGCATGATTTTGAAGTTGAATTGGCTATAGATATCAACATCCTTTATTTTTGGATCACAATGTATTATTGAGGCAAATAATTCTATTGCTAGAGCAAATAAAATGGGGAACATAGGGCAACCTTGTTTTGTACCTTTGGTGATTGCAATGGCTACTGAGGTAAATGGGCCAAGTTTTACATAAGCAATATTATTTTTATATATATTTCTTGTCAATGCAATGAAATGAAAGAAAAATTCATATATTCCTAAGGCTTTGAAAAAATAATCCCATTTTAATGTATCAAATACTTTTTCTGTTCTAAAGCAATTATAAAGGCTTCTAGATTATCTCTGTTTAGAAAGTTTATAATGGTTAAAATTCTTTGAATCTTGTCATGGGTATGTATTGTAAATAAATCCTGTTTGATCTCCATTTATGACGTGCATCACAGATTTTTTAAATTCTATTGACTAAAACAGACATGAGTAATTTATAATCATTATTAAGCAATGAGATTGGTCTATACAAACTACATTGTTTAGGATCTTTATTTTGCTTTTTAATGGGTATAATTAGTGAGTATTTCCACAAGGGTGGAATTATGGTTAGTGTTTGTATTTCATTTAGGATTTTATGAAAAATTGAAATTGCTGAAGTTGGAAATATTTTATATAATTCAATTATAATTCTATCAATAACAGGAGCTTTATTGTTTTTGCTTTCCTTGATTTTTTCAGCTATTTTTTTGATGGAGATTTGTTCTTGAATCCAAAACACCAGCAAACGAAATAAAATTAAAAAAAAACACACAATCACCAGCACTTCACCACTTCACCAGTATTTCTTCTTTATTCAAATAGCGATCTGGTACCTCGGCCTTTCGCCTTCATAGATCACAATACATTCAAATTTTAGCAAATATATATACACACACTCTAATTATCATAGCCAACTAGCATTAATTAGCTAATTCCTAGTAGACATTTAAAGTGATACAATTCATATTACTTTCACATATAATTCATCCACCATTTCATCAGTATTTAACTACAAAATATATAAATATAAATAAATCAATACAAATATAAATATGAATATAAATTAAATATATGGAATATTGAACAACACAATAATCATTAATTGTTAAATACCCAATTCATGATTCAGACCAAGGGGCTTTAAGGTCTTAAACTTCAAGATCATTCTAGTTTTTAACTCAAGCAGTTTACTTACATGGTCCCCCCTCTCTTTGAAAAAGGCTTACCTAATACATAAAATTTTAAACTACTAGGGGAACCACCATGTTTAACAAGGAAGAGTTGGGCAACAGGGCTAAATTCACTATGGTTTCTGATATCTTTTAAGTGTTCTAGAACCCGAGTTCTAACCATACGTTTAGTCTGACCTATATACCACATATCAGCACAAGAATAACCCAGAATATATACCACCCCTATCAATCTGCAGTTAAAGTATAATCTAGGGGCAAATGTTATACCATTAATAACATTCAGATTCTTAACCCTGTCACATATACTACAATGGCCACATGGAAAAGTGCCAGAAGGTAAATAATTAATATTATTCCCTTTCACAAAATTATGATTTAACAATTCCTTTAGATTCTTCCCCCTCTTAAAAGAGAAGGTAATGTGTTTCAGGAACAAATGGCCAATATTTTCATCCTCACTAACAATGTGCCAATATTTCCTCACTATTTTAGTTAGTTCCTTTGTAAAGGGAGAAAATCTTGTAATATAAAAAAGCTTTTTTTCATCATCAGTATCCCTTATGTCATACATTTTATCTTCAAAATTCTTATTCATATTCGATGCATAAGATAGTTCATGTGGACCATCATAATGGTCCCCCAGTACTTTATATTTACATCTCAAAAGGTGAGTTTCATTATAACCTCTTTCACTTAACCTTCACAAAACCTTATCCAGCTCTTTAACTCTTTCATTCCCATCACTAGTGTGATCATAAATTATTTTAAATTCACCAAATGGTAGTGAATTTAATAAGTGTTCAGGGTGAATACCGGTAGCATATAAAACCATATTCACTGAAGTTGATTTTCTAATTGGCCTAAAGCCATTAAATTCTCCAACATTATATAGGGTTACATCCAAGAAATTAATATGTTCCCTATTTAATTCATAAGAAAAGGTTAAACCATGTTCATTATTATCAAGGGTCTCAAAGAAACCCAAAAAGTCATTGACATCACCCTTACAAATGAAAATAAGATTGTCTATAAAATGCTTATACAATATGACATTGTTCTTAAAAAAACAAGGTAGGATAAATACATTTCTTCTAAAAAAATCCCATGTATATAATAGCATATGAGGGTGCAAAAGCAGCCCCCATAACCGTACCCTTTAACTGCAGAAAAAAACTCATTATTAAAAGAAAAATAATTATGAGTTAAACAAAATTCAAGTAAATTAATCAAAAAGGTGGTTCTGGGTCCATCACTCATCATTTCCATAATGCATTCCAAACCCCATCTGAGACGAATATTCATATAAAGGGATTTTACATCAATAGTAACCCAATAGTAGTCATTTTGCCATCTAATCTGAGACACTTCACTTAACAAATCCTGAATGTTGGAAATATGTGCTACAACCTTCTTTAAATGTGCTTTCAAGTGGAAATCCAAAAAAATATTAACATTACTTAAAAATGAACCAACCCCTGACACAATGGGTCTACCCGGGGGTTTACTCAAACATTTATGCACTTTAGGCAAGGCATAGAAAATGGGGGTTATAGGTTTCTTAATATACAATCTACCTACATCCTTATGATCAAAAAAGCCAAGCTGTTCCCCTATTTCTAATAAAGTCAATAGTTCATCATTATATTCCACTATTGGGTCCTTTATTAAACATTTATACTCTTCTGCATTATTCAGCAAATCAGCCACCATTTCACAGTAATTTTGTTTATTTAAAATGACCCAGTTACCTCCTTTATCAGCACACTTAAAAATAAACTCAATTTTTTGTTTTTCAATACTTTTAAGAGCAAGCCATTCATTTTTGTTTAAATTATAATATTTTTTTTTTTTTGCTTTAAAAATTCAGTAAGTGTCACAGATATTTCTTTAGACAAAACTTTCACAAATACAGAGATGGCAGGCACCATAATATTAGGTACAAATTTCTTATCATTTGCCAAGTAGGGTAGTGTTAACTTCCCATATCCAGTGTGGTAACAACTAGAATTATCTATTATTTCATCCAAACAGGAGAATTCAGCATCATCATAATCATAAATTGACATATTTAATAAATCCTCATCAAATTCATTATTAGAACTGTCTGAATGAACATTCTCAGCAGAAATAGCAGCATTTTTTGAAAGAAAACTTTCAAATACAATTTCCTATTGAATGCTTTTAATTCTAAATACATATCAGCAAAGGAAGGGAAGTTTGTAGGCACAAATTTACTGCCCTTTAGCAATACATCTTTCATATAATTTGTGAGGTTCTAATCAGATAGATTCACAACATGCAAAGTCTGTTCGTTGTACTCACTTAATTCTACATTACTTAAAGTGATTTCTTCCCTTTCTGCCATTTCTCCCCCAGCTAGATTTATTTGCCTGAAAGGAGTGGTCATTAATCGGAGAGACTGAAGTGCCATTAGCACCCTCAGCCTCCAAAGTTATAGAAGCTGAAGGATCAGGAAATGTAACATTTTTTGAAACATACTTAGTTACATTTTGTTCCTCTGACAATGATGACACAATCTGCTGCTTCTGGTAGCCATTTCTAACCTTTGACCTGATCCGCATTGCTCACGCTGCCAAGAAAAAAAGAATCCCAGTCTCATAGTCTTTTAAGTCCCTTATTAACTTATTTCTTTTGCGCTGGATAATATCAGTCTCTAATTTGGAGATCTTTTCATTTATTTTAGAGATCTGCACTCTATAACAGGACTCCTCCACCACCTCATCCTGTAGGTGCAAGATATCTGCTTTCAATTTATCATGCTTTCTCATATTTTGCTTGACCAAAATACGGAGCCAATTCAGGGTACAGTCCAAAGAGGCTTGCTTCCACTCCTCAAAGAGATCATTCTCCTCTTCCAAAAATTGTGTAGCAGGAAGCTTATCAATTCTTAGCCCCATTGGAGTCAAATTTAGGCTTATATACTTCTCCAGAAGTCAAGTATCCAAAAAAAGAGCAACTTCTTTGGCCATCAGTCTCTCCAGCTGCTGAAAGCGCCCATCTGAATCACGATTTCCACCAACATTCCAGGGATCCAGCAAAGTGAACTTTTTTTCTCGTTCACTCATAATATCAGCAAAAAAAAATCCTCCTGGCAAATCAAGCTGCCCAGGAGTCCCAGTTGTCTGCAACATGTTAATACTGGTATAAGTGCTAGTGAAAATTCTCCAAATACAAATCCAAAACACCAGCAAATAATATAAAATAAAAACAACACACAATCACCAGCACTTCACCACTTCACCAGTATTTCTTCTTTATTTAAATAGCGATCTGGTACCTCGGCCTTTCGCCTTCATGGATCACAATACATTCACATTTTAGCAAATATATATATATATATATATACACACACTCTAATTAACACAGCCAACTAGCATTAATTAGTTAATTCCTATTAGACATTTAAAGTGATACAATTCATATTACTTTCACATATAATATCCACCATTTCATCAGTATTTAACTACAAAAATATATAATGGTGAAGTGGTGAAGTGCTGGTGATTGTGTGTTTTTTTATTTCTTCTTGAATATCTGTTTTTATTTTTTTTTTGGCATTTTTTTATTTTAGAAAAAAATATATCCATATCTAAGAAGTTGAAATGGATGTTGTCATCCCTATAATGTTCAGAGTAGTGATATTTAAAAGCTTCAAGAATGTCATTTATATCTGATACTTTTTTTTTCCCTTCATGAATAATATATGTGATATTTTCAATGTTTTGTCTTTTTATTCTCATTACTAGATTGTGCATATGTTTTGGTGAAACAGAATATAAATTAAGTTTTAGTTTTTCTAGTGCCAAGTTAGTTTTGTGAGTTAAAATTTCATTGTATTTTTTTTTAATTCCTCAATTTCTTTTTTTTGTTGTGTATCTCTTAAATTATTGTTATTAATTTCTATGATTTGTTTTTGGATATTATATAGTTCTGATTCCCATTATTTTGTTTTATTTTTGAACCAAGTAAGTACTTTGCCATTTAAGTATGCCTTCAGGGTATCCCATAAGATTACTATGTTTGTATTTTCAGAGTAATTAGTGTCTAAGAAGAATTGTACTTCTGAATCTAACCATGGTTTGAATTGTTTTATTTTAGTGATATAGGCTGGAATTCATGTTGCATAGGTTAATCTCTTAAAGTCTATTTGAAACTTGAGAATAAGTGAGTTATGATCAGAAAAAGGGCATGGAGTTATGGAAAAATTGAAAAAAA
>NC_056729.1:312026689-312111689 GCF_019279795.1 Protopterus annectens
AGAGCATTAGTGTTCTGTAAGAGCATTACTTCAGTGACAAATCTTCAGTAAAGTAGTGAAAAACTTCAGAATCTCCAAGAAAGAAAGACAACAATTTAAGATACCAGTGTAAAGGACATTATTCAGTTAACAGCAATGTATTGGAAAACTTCACTGTCTCCAAACAAGCTGACAGACCTTCAAGTTTCCAGTGTGATATTGACATTGTGGGAAGGCAAATCGTACAAGAGGGAGTTAGAAGAAGTTGTGAAATACCTGGCTAACTTCAGAACACCCCTTCAACTTTCCATATATGAGCATTCATTTGTTTTATTATAATGCATTTTCTAGCTAAATCAGACAGTAAATAAGAAAGGTTTAAAGACTTCTACAGTAAAAACATTGGTAAATGTTTAGCTATGCCAAAAAGTAAATGTAAAAACAGTTTAAAGACTTCTACAATAAAACCATCAGTAAATATGTGGTTTAAAGTTAAAACATGGATAAAACAGTCTAGATAAAATGCATTCCAAAATGTTAATTTAAATGTAAATGTTATCAATCAGTTCACAGATGTTAAAACTTTGTAGAAGCATAAGGGTTAAAACACAGAAGCAAACTGCAATGAGTGAGGTAAAAAAGCCTCTCGATCAGCAGTATGAATTAATGTTTACAGAGCAACAGTATTTTCACCCTCTGATATTAGTATAGGTTCAGATTTAAATAATGTGCAAATTGTAACAAATTCTAGTTTACCGTCTTCAGAATCTGGTGTAAATGCTACAGCATATGTAATTCAAACTGCAGAGTTAAGTCACAATATTGCAACTATAAATCAGCATGAAAAAAACTCAGCAAGCGTATGTGACATGCAGATTTCAGGACAGAACTCAGAGCAGACATTTTTCGTGTCTCAAGTTAACATTAACTGTATGAATTTAGATACAAATGATCAGAAAGTAAAACTTCTAGTCTGTTAAATAATATATAGACTTCAGCAAAAAGGAAAGAAGAAATGCATATCATAGCTCATATCAATATTGTTACTAGTTATATGGCAGAGAGAAATGACAGACTGCACATTTTATTGTTTACAGAAAAGGAGTTATGAAATAATGTACTGATTAATACAGACACATCAGCTTCAATTACAAACAGACTTCTACCAGAGGACACAAGTACAGTTATAGTATTGTCATGATTTGAAGGGCCAAAGATAACAGCAGTAAGCAGTTCTTAGTATGACAGTGCCATACTAGGTATGGGCATGTTGTCAGAGTTAAATTTTGTTTGCTGAACTGACAAATTTGTACATATGTGCTTGCTTGGTATAGTGTATTAAAGTAAGGTAGGGGGTAAATGAAGTGGTAGGGTAAAGGGACTTGGGGGCGTAGATAATGGATATAAGGAGGTAAGGACAGGAAGCTGTGGGTAGAGTGGAATGGGGGATTGTATATAAGGTCTTTTCAAATGATGCTTGTGTTTTTTTGGCATGGGTGTTTGCAAAAATCATTCATTCATGCCCAGCAACCATGCAGGGTGTAGTGGAGCTGTGGCTGGTTTGTTTTTATTCAAGTAGATTAGATTTTAGCAAGTTAAGTGCTGGGTTAGCATTTGTAGCAGGTAATGGTAGCCTGGTTGTGTTAGCTCATTAGGTTTTTAGGTATGGCTGGAGGTTTGTACCATTTGATCATCTTTGTTTTTGAGTAGCATTCAGGGGTGGGCTTTACTGAAAGAAAGTAGTTGTTGATTTTAATACATGTATACATGATTTATATAAGTAGCTTGGAAATACTTAAAAGGTGAGATTTCAGTTGTATCTCTCAGCAATTTGCTTTTCACAATTTGTTACTCTTTGCTTATATTTAGTTTGCGTTATAGGGAGCTGATGGTTGCAGTCACAAGGTAAAGACTGCAAACTGGACATTCGGACTTCTTGTTAGGCACAAATGCATACCAATGCAATGTTTTTCTTCTGGCAGTAGTCTAAGTTATGAGTAGCAATAAGCATATGGGGTTTCTGTCAGATGTTGCATCCATCTGGTTTTCACAGAATTTTAGATTTTCCTCATGTTTTGGTCTGTTGCTTAAGTAATTGGTGGTTTAATGAAGTCATCACAGTCTGACATTGTAAGTAATGGCAGACAATTTATTTTGGTCTTCATGTTCTTCAGAAATGCATACTAATACAATCACTTTTATTCTGGCAGCTTTATAAGTTTACAAGACATATGTGTAAAAGCTTTCTCTGTTTTGTGGCTTTGTTCTTGTTATTATTTGGCTTTGTTCAAAGTTCAGGTGCTAAGAGGTAGGTGGCAAGATGGCAGTTATTCACTGAATACCTCTCATGCCAAGAATTTACATAAATGTGTTATTGACTGTTAAGCTTTGTTAGTATAATGAAGTGCTGACAGGTTTTTAAGAGTTTTTAAGAGTTGAGCAAGACATTTTTCTGTTACACTGAGAAATTGAGTACTGAGTATTGAGGGTGCTTTGGGAGACAATGACGTGGGTAGGTATGTAGTTCTCTTACATATGGCATTCTGGTATATTTGGCTGGTGTGGGTGTGGGTTACATGATCACATATATAAAGCAATGTAGGTAGATTTGTGCACAGATATATACAAATTATGTTTACACTTCGTCAACAGTATATTGTTTAGGGTAAGGTAGGGTGGCTGACAGGTGTTTTTGATGATGTGTTAGCTTTAGGGCAAGGAGGTTGTTGAGTCTGGTCTGTCTATGCACTATCTGTGTTTGTTTTATTTATGACAGATGGTGAATGTTGATGTCTTTAAGGACTGGTAGGTGAGTTTTGTGGCACAGGAGGAAGCATCGTTTCATGAGGTTTTCATTCCTGATGATGTTCCACTGATGACAGCTTTAATAATAGCAATTGAGATGGAGGCTGAAGGGAATCCTGTTCACAGAAGCCAGAGGAAGAGGAAGACTGATAGACTAGAGGTTAATCAGGTGGTGGCCAGAGGAGTGCAGAGAGATCAGACATGGGACCCAATAACGTCAGAGCCAGCAATGTCAGTCTCACAGCAGCCTGTAACTAATTCTTTGTTTGTTTTGGATAAGGAAGTAGGGGATTTGTATATATGCTTAGAAAGCCAGTTAGTAGGTTTTCTGCAGGATTTAAGCAGTACTAAATGATTGAGGGTGCAAGAGTTATTAATTGTAGGGGAGAGTAGTTAGTGAGCTAAGGATAATATAGCAGGAAATTCCTTAACTGACTTATAATAGTATAGGGTGCAGACAAGCCAAGCAGTGTTATATCACATTAATTCAGGTATCAGCCTACTACAAGCAGTGTTACATCATATTAATTCAGGTATCAGCTTACTAGGCTCAGCAACTGTAACAGGTCTGGGCTTAATTTGGTTGTTTGGCCAGGTCATATTTTGTCAGTGATAGGGTAGGTTTGTTTTTGACTTTGCATATTCCATTAACAATAAAGGAGAAGATTTGGCATGGGGAATATGTCAATATATTTCACTTGATTGATGTGGATGGGGAACAGAGGTTGTTTGAAACTGAACCATCAGGAGCCAAGAACTTGGTTCCAGCCTTAGGAATAAGAAGACTAGTTAGGTTTAGTGTGAGAACTTGACACAACTGGGTCTGGGGGTTTGTATACATGATGGCTGTGGTTTTAGAAAAAAGATCCTTTGCAAAGTTTGTTGTTGGCTTATTTTCTTGTGATTAGAGAGGTTCACTGCTTTTCTGGGGGTACTCTGGGTCTATATTACATGATCGAATGATCACAATTGTGAACGTGCTCAAGAGCAAAAAGGCAGCATATCGAAACCGTTATTCTGGGGGGCTGCAGCCCCCACACCTCCTGCTAAATATATATATATACCAACTCCACGATCGCATTACAGTGCAGAAAGGGCAAATATTCCATTCTTCACTCTACCGTGATCCCACAAAAAGCACTTTAGTGTGTTGCCTTTTCACTCTTTCGAGCATTTTCAATTGTGATAATTCAGTCATGTAACATAGACCCGGTACTCTTGGTTTTGGAATGACCAGTGTTTTAGGAAAGTTAAAGTGGTTGATAAGTCTATCAAGTGGAAGTCTTGGCATATAAACACATGGCTTGGCAATATGGTGAACAGGGCTGGAAGTCAAGTATGTGCGGCTTGAGAATGATATTTATTGATCTTTTAATGTGGATAAATGTACACGTTCTTACTGCCATTTTGCTCACTGTTATTCTATATGTGAGGGAATGCCTGTGGTGTCATCATGATGGAGGAAGGATAGTGCTGTATCAAGTGCACAACAGGATACTGTTAGGCAGAATGTTCCAAAATGAGTGGCGTTGGTGGAAGGGGGAATCTTCATGGTTAAAGAGGACAATTTTCATTTCAGGGGAGTTTC
This sequence comes from Protopterus annectens, assembly GCF_019279795.1. Taxonomy (NCBI): domain Eukaryota; kingdom Metazoa; phylum Chordata; order Ceratodontiformes; family Protopteridae; genus Protopterus; species Protopterus annectens. Next base: position 312,031,062 of record NC_056729.1, read on the forward strand.
AGGGAGGCCACCAGTTCTGCTCTCCCATTAAGGCGGAAAGGCTGTGAGAGTTTTTGTGGGTGTACCCTGAAAGGCAAGTTGCAGAGGAATTCATTTCTGGTTTTAATTTGGGTTTTGGTATTCATTCAGGAGTTGGGGGGAATGGAGTACTACCAACTATTTTGAAATTAGTTTTGAATAAAGCTGATGTGGCTGTTGCATTGATTGATAAGGAAGTAACAGTTTGGTTGAGTCTTGGCTCCCTTTGTCGAGCATCCATTTGTTGCTTTTTGCATATCACCTCTACATCTTGTACCTAAAAAGTATGTAAGGGAATTAAGGTTGATTCACCATTTGTCCTTTTCTAAGAGTGAAAAGAAGGATACTAGGGTGCAGTATGCATCACTGGATGATGCGGTCAATATTATCAGAGCTTTTGAATGAAACTTGGCTGGATAAATTGGATATTGAGAATGCTTTCCATTTGTTATCTATTTGTGAAGTTGATGAGTCACGGTTGGGTATCTGCTGGGCAGGCAAGTTTTATTTTGAGAAGGTGATGTCCATGGGATATCTTGTTGTCTCTGCAGCATTTGAGAAGTTTATCTCAATGTTGCTTTGGGTTTGGTAGCAGAGATCTCTGGGACAGTGAGCTGTACATTGCTTGGATGATATTTTCTTGGTAGAGGAAAGATTTGAATGTAACCTTAATGATGCAAAGTTTTGTGGCTTTGTTTAGGGAGTTGGGGTGCCATTAGTGGCTAGCAAAGCTGTTATTTTTGGCAGGCTTCAATGGAATTTGTTTTTGGCAAGAAGAATGAGTATTGACAGATGAGCTGCAGTTGTACTCTGATGCAGCAGGGAGAGTTGATATGTCAGAGTTTTTTCAGATGCAGTGATTTCCAGTGCAGTTGCTCATGGAGTACCCTGCAGACTGGAAGCAGAATTTAACATTTTTAGAGTTGATGCCAGTTTTGGCTACGGTGGCTATTTTGCAAGAGGATATAAGAAATAAGAAAGTGATTTTCCATTCAGATAATGCTGCAGCTGTACAGGTTTCAAAAAGGAAATCAGCTAAATCTAATCTGGCTCAGTTGGTTTTGTGTAGACTTGTGTTACTGAGTTTAAAGATGAATCTGCCATTTTCAGGTCAACATGCAACAGGTAAATTTAATGCAGTGGCTGAAAGTTTGTCTCTCTCCTTCAGTTCAATATGCTTCATTGAATGATGCCAGAGGAAGAGGCAGCATCAGTTCAAGTCCAGAGGAGGTTTGGAACATTGGCAGGTTATAGTCAGTTGGTTGGTCACTCAGTCCTGATACAGGGTTACAAGGAGGTCTTACACTGCAGCACTGTGAGCTTTTATGACATTTAGGCAGCCTTACCTTTTAATCAAAGATGTTATTTGGTTTATAGGTGGGAGTTGGTGGAAGGTGGCCTGAAGTTATATCCAGGTTAGTGTGGAGGCAAGTTAAAAGTTTGTTAAGTGGTTGGAATGTGCTCAGTGTTTTCTCAATCATAGTGTGACATGGGTGATTAGCTTACTGAATGTCACAGTTTTGGCACACAAGGGATTGTTAGATATGGATGCTGGGTGCTGTCTTAAATTTCCATAGTGATGTGAGCATCCTCCAAGAGGGCCCTACGCAAACTAATGACTGGTGCTAGAAGCATAGCCTCAAGCTGAATGCCAAGAAATACATCATTATTCCTTTTGCGGAAAATGGTGTCCCCACTAATTATCACATTAATAACAATGTACTAAATATGCAATCAATCATGAGGGACCTGGGCACCCAGATTGACAGCAACCTGACCTTTGACCACCATGTTGCCTCAATTGTATGGAACACTTTCTGCACTTCATAGATAAGGGTAGTTCATCCAGGAACAAGGAGGACATAACATCCTTGTACTCCTCCCTTATTAGACCCATTACTGAGTACAATGCCCCTTTCAGCATGTGGCTTCCCAAACACGTGCAGCAGCTGGAGAGACTACAAAGGTTCCTGACCAAGGAAATCCAGGTTCCCAAATACCTATCCTATACAGATAGGCTAAAATCCCTGTCCCTCAATTCAGTCTCATACAGACTGCTCAGAGGTGACCTGCGTCTGACATACAAGGCCATCTCAGACCCAGCCTTGATGGAGTTGCTGCATATCCACAAGTCAAATTCCACTTGCGCAACATACATGCATGGCCTCAACCTGGTCTCTGACATTAATAGAACTTGTTGGCAGGACAGATTTCTGTCCCAAAGACTCCCCCATCTGTGGAATAGACTCCCTCTCCATGTCAAGCAGAGTACTTCACTAGCCCTCGTTAGGAGCAATGTGGACGACTGGATGAGAATCAGAAAATACACCCCTGGGATCTTACCTGTGTCTGCACTGGACAGGGGAAACAGGTGTTGACTTTTTTGGAACATGGGCAACATTTTTGGCTAGGCTTATAAGGGTCTCTGGGCCAATAGCCTAGTATCATCCTGTGAACCTATGAATACAGTATGGTATAGAGAAGATGGTGTGCATTTGAGTGGGGTTGGACTAGACTTATTCAGTCTGAATATTTCCTTGGTATTGCAGGAGGTGTTGCAGTTGTAATTTGAGAATTTTGTGAGATAAAGAAAGGGGGAACAGCCTGTGACCAGGCTAATGGGCAGTGGTAGAGTTTTTTTTTTTTTTTATTAGTTAGGACCCCTGTAATCTCTCTTTCTCTTAGTTTCTGGAATGCAGGTGTGAGTGAGCAGTTGTACACTGCTCTTGTGGACAGTCTGGTTTCAGCAAGTGGTTTGGCTTTATGCTACTGGTTTTGCAAAATGTGTTAGTGATGGTTTTATGCTGCTATAATAACTAATGCTTTTATATGCTTCTAATTTGTGTAGTAATTTTAATGTTTATGTATTCTCAAAAGCTTTGGTCATTTTTTTTAATAAATGGCCACACTAGCTACTGTATATGGTTTGGTTATTGTCATGGGCAGTGGATATATTTATTTATTTAACATTTGTTTAATGGGAAAGTCTGACTTGGAATGAGTCAATTTTCAGTCGAGGCCTGGGGAGAAAAGCTCCAGATGCATGTCTTTGTGACATGGGAGGAAACTGGATCACACATAAGAAATGAACACAAATGCAAGGAGGGCATCCAGACCACACACAGAAGGCACCTCAGCTGAGAACTGAACTGGAGAACCTCTTGCTGCGAAGTGACAATGCTAACTGTTGCACCACTGTGCCAATCCATATATACAAATTAGTTTGTTAAGCAGACATATTTGTATATATGCACCTGCTTGGTGCAGTGTATTAAGGTAAGGTAGGGGTTAAATTAAGTGGTAAGGTAAAGGGATATGGGGTGTTGATGAAGGATATGAAATAGGTAAGGAAAGGAAGTTGTGGGCAGGGGGTGGAGGTTTTTTATATGTATGGTCTTTTCAGAGAATGCTTGGGTTTCTTTTTTGTATGGGTGTTGGTATGCACCTATCCCACCCTCCCTCCTTCCCATTTGGTAAGAGTGTAAGTACGATAGCTGGGGAGCAGTAGTACAGGGGTCTGGGTTTTTTCTTAGTTAGGACACCTCTAATTCCCCTTTCTCGTGATACTTGGAATGTAGGAGCGAGTGGGTGATGATACACTCCTCTGCTGGACAGGCTTGTTTCAGTGAGTGGTTTGACTTTACACTGCTTGTTCTGCAAGCTTTGTTGGTCAGATGTTTTATAGTGCTATGATAACTTATGTTTTTATATGCTGTCAATTCAGGTGGAAGTTTTAACATTTATAAAGCTTTGGAAATTTTTTAATAAATTGTTGCACTAGCTATGCTTTTGGTAATTGTCTTGGGCAAGCGATATGTACTAATGTTGTAGACTTCAGTAACAAGATTTTATGGAGAAATAAAAATCGTACAGAATGTACCATAGTGCAAACAGAAACCATGTGTAAAACATCATGTTCAGTGCAGATGATGTACAGAAATTTAAAAAAAATTAGTGACTACAGAAATACGAGGATTCATGGGTTAAAAACAAAATAAAACCTGGTTCAGTTGCTACAACTGAAGTGCAGTCAGGAATGTTACCACATTTTCAGGAACAATATTTTATTCTCAAACAAGCACTGACAGACTGGAAAGAAAAGGTAGTATAGAAAAAGAATTAAGTCCATTCAATTCTCTTTTATGGCCAGTAAGGAAAAAAGATGACAGTTACTTGCTAGTACTAGATTTGAAATTAGTAAATGCATGCACCTTTCAGGTAGTAGATGTTGTATATGGTATACTAGAAATGACAGCCAAGTTAAATCTGTTGAATACATGGTTTACAGTTACAAATCTGACATTTTTCTGTTATTCTTTTGTTTCAGCAGACATTAAGACCATGGAATTATGGCAATAAAGTGTTACAATGCAGACAGAAAAATAACATTTACATACATGATATTTTACTAGTTTTACAGAGTATAAAGTTTAAAGAAAATTTTACAGTCAAAGGTTCTATCTCATGCAAGAAAACAGTGCAGCATAAATATTATGTACCATTGCATCCACAACTTCAAACCTCATGTAAGGAAAGAATGCAGTGTAATTTATTGAATGTGGAACCTTCGCATACTTGTGAAGGCCAGGCAAGTACAGCTCCAGAGTCCATCAGTTCAATTTTAGTAGTAAATGTCTATATGGAAACGGTTCTCGTTTTATGCACTTCACCAGAGCACACCAGAGGCACAAACATATCTAATTGTGCTATCTGATTATAAGTCAGCTCAACAAACTGAATTAAAAACGCTATAGTATGCTATAAAACAGTATGGTAAAGATCAATTTAAGTATTATTAATAAAAGTTTTATGCAGTAACAGTTCTTACTATTTACCTGAAGACTTTGGCTACAAGAAAAAATGCAGCCAGTGAAGATAAAAACTTGCAGCATTCAGAAGTACTGAATGAGTTAAATGATGTCAGCCGAAAGAAAGAATAGTTGTGTAAAATCTTACCATAACCATAGATGTCCTTCTCTTCCATGTTGCAGTATTTATACATTGGGATCCTCTGCCTCAGGCGACCTGACCATTGGTTCCTATACAAAAGTGTTCAGCCTGGTTGCTGCAGGTGTGTGGGATGTCACACATAGGGTCATAAACCAGGGGCATTAAATATGACGTCTGCATGCACAGACCTCAGAACTAACTGTCCAGTCAAACAGTAGCCTAGGAGAAGCCACAACATGTCTTTCAGATAGGTAAAATGCCACAGACTGACCCAGAATGGACCTAGTGCAGGCAAGGGCTCAATGGAGTCTCTTAGTCCTGCAGCTATTTAAGAAGGGGGTCAGGAGGGAGGGAAGGAATACTGCAACACAAAAGAGAAGGACATCTATAGTTATGGCAAGATTTTACACAACTATTTTATGTCCTTCTATTCTCATGTTGCAGTATTCATACTGTGGGGGAGTACCACAGCTCAGGAAGGAGGAAGGGTGGAGGAAGAGATAGTGGATTCCAGAAAACCTTGCAGGATTGCCCTAGTAAAACCTGCTCTGGCTCTGGAGATATGGTCCAGTTTGTAATATTTGTTGAAGGTATGCACAGTGGACCAGGTGACTGCTTCAAGCATGGTAGCTGTATCCAAGCCTATGAGGAAGGCTTTAGAAGAAGGTACTGCTCTAGTAGAGTGAGCCCTGATCCCATGATTCAAGGCCTTTCCAGGGTTTGAGTAGCAGAAACACATGGTATTTCTGATCCAGCAGGAAATAGTCTGTTTGGAGACTGCCTTGCCCAGGGTGCTGGGATGGAAGGAAACAAAGAGTTGGTTTGATTTTCTGATGATCTTGTTATTATCCAGGTAAAATCTTAATTGCCTGTGAACATACAGGGAGTGTAATATTCTCTCACTGTCATTCTGAGGAGGGGAGAAAAAGGTAGGTAAGTGAATGGATTGATTTAGTGAAAGTCCGTTGACCAATTTGGGCATGAAGGAGGGATTTGTGTGCAGGGTCACCCAGTCTTTATGGAAGATAGTGTAAGGGGGGCATGCCTTGAGTGCCTGAAGCTCTGACACCCTTCTTGCAGAAGTGATGGCTACCAGCAAGGCCGTTTTCCATGTGCGCATCTGCAGTGATGCAGAAGTGGCTGGTTTGATTGGAGTTAGCGTAAGTTTCTCCAGGATATAGTTCAGGTCCCAGGGTGGTGGAGTAGGCTTTCTTGGAGGTCTTATGTGTAAGACCCCTTTTAAGAACAGTTTCACATCCAACTTGGAGAGCAAAGGAGGTTCCAGAGGTAGGCAGTCAGCAATAGCAGAGAGGTGTGCTTTCACAGGAGAGTATGTAAGGTCTGCTTTAATCAATTCACACACAAAAGCAACAATGTAGGATCTCCTTGTATTAGGTTTCCTGGCCTTCTGCAGGATAGATAGCATATCTTCTGTGTAGCAGTGTCTGAAGGGTACTAGAAGTTTATCATGCAGAGAGTTAAGTTCAATATCTCTAGATGTGGATGGATGAGAGTTCCCTTCTGTTCTGTGAGTAGGTCCACCTTGTGAGGCAAGTTGTGATAACTGCCCCTGGCAAGTGACTGTAGAAGGGGAACCAATGCTGCCTTGGCCAGTAGGGAGTCACCAACAAGATTTTTGGCATGTCTCTCTTGACCTTCAGGAGGACTTTCTGAATGAGAGGGATGGGTGGAAAGCCATAGAGAAGCTGTCCCTTCCATGAAATGGTGACTGCATCCACTCTCCAAGCTAGTGGTGAGAGGTGTTTGGCACAGAATTTTGTCAGTTGTCTGTTTGGGGGGGGGGGGGCAAACAGATATACTTGAAGAGTAACCCATTGGTGGACAATGTCCAGAAAAACGTCCCTGTGTAACACCCACTCATGATGTAGGGAGAATGATCTGCTTAGGAGATCTGCATGCTGGTTGTCCTGGGAAGGGACGTATGTTGTCTGCAGGGATAGGTTGTTCTGTGAAACTAAATCCCAAATTTGCATTGCCAGCCTGCACAGGACGTAGGACCTGCCCCCCCCCCCCATCTGTTGATGTACCACATAACAGTGGTGTTGTCTGTAAAGATTAGTAGCAGGCCTGGCTGAAGGATAGGGAGAAAGGCCTTAAAGGCTAACAGAACCACTGCCATTTCCCTCACATTGATATGCTTTTTTAGGAGGGATGCCAGCAAAGGTGCTTGTACCTTGAGTTCCTTCAGAGTAGCCCCCCAGCCCAGATCCAAAGCATCTGTGATCATGTGTTGAGCTGGTGTGAGTATGTGCAGATGAAGGCCTGGATTCCTTTAAATTTGTTGTATCCACCACCTTAGTTCTGTTTGTAGACAAGGAAAGGAGGGAATTTGGGATTCTAAAGGATGGCTGTGTTGGGACCATATGTTCTTTAAATTCCACTGAAGTTTCCTCATGTGCATCCTGGCTAGTGGAAGAATTGGGATGGTGGCTGCCATAAGACTCAGGAGACAAAATAACTGTCTTGCTGGCAACTGGTCTGAGTGAAAAAGCTCCTGGAAATGATTTGTCAGGGAGATAACTTTTTCTTGGGTAAAAATGCCTTCATTAGGTCTGTCCCTAGGAAGACCTTATCTTGTTCTTGGGATAGGGATGATTTGGGAAGGTTCAGAGTGAAACCTAGCCTCTAAAGCAAGGACAACGAGAATTGGAGATGTTTTTGAGGATCTCTTCATGTTTTGCTAGAATGACGATATCATCTAGATATGGCTAGATCTGTATGCTCTTGGTCCTGCAGTATGCTATGGCGGGAGCTAGGCATTTTGTGAAAACTCTTGGTGCAGTGAACAAACCAAAGGGCAATGCAGTAAATTGAAAATGAGGGTATGGCCCAACAAACCCTAAGTATTTCCTGTGGTTTGGGTGTATGGGGATGTGGAGGTAAGCCTCCTTCAGGTACAAAGAGGCCATGAAAGCTTGTGGTACCAGTAGTGGAAGAAGGGTCTGTAGAGACAGCATTCTGAAAGAGGGGACTTTTAGATAAAGATTTAGCATGGATAAGTCAAGTACTGGTCTCCATGGTCCATCCTTTTTTGGAACCAGGAAAAGTCTGGAGTTGAAACCTTTTAGTTCTTGTCACAATGGGATGGGTTCCATGGTGCCTTGAGCCCGTAGGTTCTGTATGATGTGTAGAATTAGTTGGAGTTGATTTTTGGGTGGGAAAGGAATGCCCTAAGGGTTGGGTTTTTCCTGCCAGAATAGAAAATATCCATTTTCCACTATTGCCAGTACCCAGTTGTCTGAGGTGATTTCTTTCCAGAGGGACAGACAGTGAGAGACGAGAAGACAGGGGAAGTGTGGCAAGACAGTCACACATTGTTGCCATTATTTCTGTCCTGAAAGGACTGTCTTTGGGCTGCCTGAGAAGATGAAGTCTTTAAGGGAGGTTGTCTCCTAGTCCCTTTCCTATGCAGACTAGAGGGAGGGGAGGCCATAAAAGGAGCCATTCTGACATAGGATGTCTTAGCAGGATAGTTTCTGTAGAACTTATGTATGAATGAGACCATCAGGTGTTTAATGACCTGCAGCTATTTGCTTTTGTCCTGCCGATTTTTAATAAGCTCTCCAGATTTCTTTCCAAATAGGAGGTTATTGTCATGAGAAGCATCCAGGATTTTTGACTTAAAGTCCTCTGTTAGAGGTTGGGGTCTGTGCCAGGAGTATCTACACATAACTGATGCAGATGCAGCTGATCTAGCAGAGGCTTCTGATGCATCATAACTGCATCTTATAGAGTGCCTGGCCACCTGGGATGCCAGGGATAGCCTAGATGCTACTTCAGTTTTGTCAGGGGAATCAGGCAGGGAGCTGAGAAGCATACTAGCTTGGTAAACCAAGTCCAAGACAAATTTAACCATATGAGTTTGATAGTTAATAGCTCTGAAGGCCAGGGTAGAAGTGGTATATGTTTTCTTGGCTGTTCTATCTATAAATTTTCTGTCTTTATCAGAAGGTAACAGAGAAGAGGAAGGGAGCAACCTAGATTGTCTATCTGGGGCCACAGCAATAACAGCAGGGTCTGTCAAAGGGCAATTTACCAGGTATCTGTGGTCCTCAGGCACTTTATAGAAATGGTCTGGTGTCTTTGAGTTGGTGGCTGTGAGTCAGGATTCTTTGATCATGAAGCAAATGCATCAAGGTATGCAGGGATAACCGGGGGAATGGCAGATGGGGAGGGTGATTCAACTTGCAGCAATTCAAAGTATCTTTTTTGAGTTTCTGACATTTGGGAAGAATCTCATTTGAGGTATTCCTTCATCTTGTTGATGGATTCACCAAATGTAATGTCTTCTGGAGGAGAGTCTCCTTCAATAGAATCCTCATCTAGTGAATAATCTTCCAGGGCTGAGGCTATTTGTGAAGCATAGGAGATAGACTCCTCAGAGCAAGATGAGAGGGCCTCTTCTCCTTCTTCTTCTTCTTCTTGGGGGGGGGGTAGGAAGGATTGAGGCACCAGAATTAGGCCTTGTACTGAGCAAAGGAATGGAGGGGGCTGAGGATGGTGTAGGCCTTAGGGCCATAAAGGCCTGCATCAGGGATTGAGTGAAGGATTGCCAGTCTGGTTGACTATCAGATAGGGTAGATGAATGCTTAATTTTTCTTTCTTTTAGAAAGAGTAGTTTTTGGAGACATGGTAGGCCTAGACTCTAGGGTCTTAGCAGCTGAAGGACCCTCGGGCTTGTGAGATCCTGAAAGGCATCTGGTAGAACCTGGTACCCCCTCAACATCGGTTGTAACCAACATCAGAGTTATCTCCACAGATGTGCCGGCCGGTGCTTCGCATATGGCTACCTCTAGGGAGGCCGTAGAAGCGGATTGCTCTAGCGGGTGTCCATCCAACCCAAGATTGGTGGTTGGCTGGGTGTCCAGTGATGGAGAGGCAGTGGTGGTAGGCTGTGAAACTTTGACCTTTTTCTTTGGAGGTTCTATCTGTTCAGCCAATTCTGAATCCATCCTAAGGGCTAGTCTTTTAAGCCTTTGATTTTCTAAGTACAGGTTAAGGGCAGCCAAGTGACTTCTAGGAGTTTTAGGGACAAATGATTGGCAGATGGCGCAGGAAGTATGGTCTTGTTTCCAACCTAGACAGAAGATGCAATTGTCATGGGTGTCTTCATGTGGAATTTGATGTTTGCATCGACATTTACCTTTATTAGTTGATATTGGCTAAAGTAAAAGTCAGCTAACCAAACTTCAAGCAACAATATCAGTAAGAAATCCAAAACAGGATACTTAGCTTCAGACATCTTGATAAAGAGGAGTTATGTGATTGATCTGATGTTTGACTGCAGCAGAAAAGTTCTAGGGTCTGTGTGTGCAGACGTCACATTTAAGACCCCTGGTTTATGACCCTACATGTCTTGTCCCATGCACCTGCAGCAACCAGGCTGAAAGCTTTGTATAGGAGCCAACGTTCGGGTCGCCTGAGGTGGAGGATCCCACAGTATGAATACTGCAACATGAGAATAGAAGGACATCAGATAAATGTTTAGGTAGTGGGTGAAGAACTACATACTAAAGAAATTCTTTTGTATAAATTACAGTCTGAGGGTTACAGAGTAAAAGTAAATAAGGTTAATTTTATGAAGGTGCAGAGTTCAAGAAATGCTAAAGAATTTGTATAGTGTCAGAATATTACTTTAGTTTCATTAGAGCTTATAACAGGGAGAAAATACCACTGAATTTTCTGTTTGATTAAGTAATGAAGTTACAGCCTTTCTATTTTACTATAGTACCTTTTATGTTAAGTTACAGATCAACACAAATCTATGTATTACTAACATAGGTTCATTTCAGGTAGGAAACCATATATAAAGTCAGGGCAACATGTATAATTGTTAAAGCTCCAGATGTTATTTTGAACCTGATACTGTTTTTTTGTATTTTACAAATATTATACCTAAAGGACAAGTTTACTAAAGAAATATTTTTGATGCAATTTCATTTGCAAGTTTATTAAAAGTTCAAGGTATTCTGTCCAGTCTTGCCATAGGGTTAGGAGAATATGTCTGGAGGCCAAATCATCTGTAATAGCGACTGAATATGGACAATAGAGGGCACTAGGGTGGCTTCTCCAGTACCTCAGCAGTGACTGGGGCAATGCAGATTTAAGGCTTAAATTTACAAATGATGTGGTGCACAAGTCATGTATCAAGAGCAATAGAAAAGCAACAAGTGAAGACTGTTGTTTTTAAGTGTTTCTTTAAATATAAATGGAATGTAGTTAACTGCATAATTTATGTTGCATATATTCAGTATAGTAACTGAATGTATGTAAATTTATTTTAATCAACAGAAAAACATTCTTTATAGTTATGATATGTATATAATACAGATGCAGAAGTGTTTTCACATAAATTAGTGACATGACAACATGAATTGATTCAAGCTGAATTTCAGTCTCAAGTTATGTTTTCAGCATAACAGTACTAGATTTCAGTTTATGCTTTTAGCTGTGTTCAAGATACATTAGTTTAGTTAGTTTCTAGAATTTAACATTTATACACATCTGTTTGAGATATTCAGTACTTTACAGACATGTTCTGCTTTGTTTTGCAGAATTACATCACAGCTTACATTATTCAGTTATTAGTTATAAGGGTAAAGTGACATAATTATCTGTAATAGGCTTATCAAGGTAAATATTTATTGCTGTCCACATGAAATGATTTGGCGAAGTTTTACACCGGATGCCCTTCCCAGCACCAAGAATCAAATGGTGTAAATTGAAAAAGGGTAATTGTGAGGTGGAGTTCAGGGAAGAGTTAAGACAGGCACTGGGTGGCAGTGAAGAGTTACCAAATAGCTGGGTAACTACAGCAGAGCTAGTAAGGGAGATGGCTAGAAATGTGCTTGGTATGACATCTGGACAGGGGAAGGATGACAAGGAGACATGATGGTGGAAGAATGAGGAAGTACAGGAGAGTATACAGAGAAAGAGGTTGGCAAAGAAGAAGTGGGATTGTCAGAGAGATGAAGAAAGTAGACAGGAGTATAAGGAGATGAGGTGCATGGCAAAGGGAGAGGTGGCGAAGGCTAAGGATAAGGCATTTGAAGAGTTGTATGAAAGGTTGGACAATAAGGAGGGAGAAAAGGACCTGTACCGACTGGCTAGACAGAGGGACCGAGCAAGTAAAGATGTGCAGCAGGTAAAGGTGATAAAGGATAATGAGGGAAACGTACTCACAAGCAAGGAGAGTGTGTTGAGCAGATGAAAAGAGTACTTTGAGGGGCTGATGAATGAAGACAATGAGAGGGAGAGAAGGTTGGATGATGTGGGGATAGTGAATCATGAAGTGCAATGGATTAGCAAGGAGGAAGAAAGGATAGCTATGAAGAGGATGAAGAATGGAAAGGCTGTTACTCCAGATGACATACCTGTGGAAGCATGGAGGTTTTTAGGTGAAATGGCAGTGGAGTTTCTAACCAGATTGTTTAATGAAATCTTGGTAAGTGAGAGGATGCCTGAGGAATGGAGAAAAAGTGTTTTGGTACCAGTTTTTTAAGAATAAGGGTGATGTTTAGAGCTGTAGTAGATGTAGTAACTACAGAGGAATAACATTGATCAGTCATAGTATGATGTTATGGGAAAGAGTAGTGGTAGCTAGGTTAAGAAGGGAGGTGATGATTAGTGGTCAGCAGTATGGTTTCATGCCAGGAAAGAGCACTACAGATGCGATGTTTGCTCTGAGAGTGTTGATGGAGAAGTACAGAGAAGGTCAGAAGGAGTTGCATTGTGTTTTTGTAGACTTAGAAAAAGCATATGACAGGGTGCCTAGAGAGGAGTTGTGGTATTGTATGAGGAAGTCAGGAGTGTCAGAGAAGTATGTAAGAGTGGTACAGGATATGTACGAGGGTAGTGTGACAGCGGTGAGGTCTGCGGTGGGAGTGATGGATGTGTTTAAGGTGGAGGTGAGATTACATCAAGGATCAGCTCTGAGCCCATTTTTATTTGCAATGCTGATGGATAGATTGACAGACAAGATCAGACAGGAGTCCCCGTGGACTATGAGGTTTGTAGATGACATTGTGATCTGTAGTGAGAGTAGGGAACAGGTGGAGGAGACCCTGGAGAGATGGAGATATGCTTTAGAGAGAAGAGGAATGAAGGTCAGCAGGACTATGACAGAATATATGTGTGTGAATGAGAGGGAAGATAGACGAATGGTGAGGATGCAAGGAGTAGAGGTGGCAAAGGTGGATGAGTTTAAATACTTGGGATCAATAGTTCAGAGTAATGGTGAGTGTGGGACAGAGGTGAAGAAGAGAATACAGGCAGGATGGAGTGGGTGGAGAAGAGTGTCAAGAGTGATTTGTGACAGACGAGTACCAGTAATAGTGAAAGGGAAGGTCTACAAGAGGGTAGTGAGACCAGCTATGTTATATGGGTTGGAGACAGTGGCATTGACAAAAAGGCAGGAGTTAGAGCTGGATGTGGCAGAGTTAAACATGTTAAGATTTGCACTGGGTGTGACGAGGGTGGATAGGATTAGGGATAAGTATATTAGAGGGTCAGCCCAGTTGGAAGGTTTGGAGACAAAGCCAGAGAGGCAAGATTACGTTGGTTTGGGCATGTGCTGAGGAGGGATGCTGAGTATATTGGGAAAAAGATGCTAAGGATGAAGCTACCAGGTAACAGGAAAAGAGGAAGGCCTAAGATAAGGTTTATGGATGTGGTGAGAGAGGACATGCAGGTGGTTGGTGTGACAGAGCAAGATGCAGAGGACAGGAAGTAATGGAAACAGATGATCCGCTGTGGCAACCCCTAATGGGAACAGCCAAAAGAAGATGATGATGATGAGGCTTATCAAGGTAAGTTATATAGTTACCTAATAGAAATAGCTATTCAATATGCAAAAGGCATAATAGGTCAGCATAATTTGTTACAGAATACAGTGCACATCACATAATGATTATAGTGCATTAGACATGATATGCAGAGGTACAGATCTGGAATTCAGAAAATGTAAATGTATTTCTACTATTACAACACACTGAGATTCAAAAGGGTAATGTACAGCATGTTTGATTCATGAATTTGAAATGCAGACTTCTAAGTTTATAGCACATAGAAATTTAAAAGTTAAATATCCAGAATTATTAGTTGACACTAAAAATCTAGCTAAAGTTTTCTATAAACAAGTTAATATGGTATATTGTACTTTTGCTTCAGGATACATATATTATGGATCTTGCTATATAGAATATATAATACCTCTTTTAGGACACATTAAAGAATTACTCAGTTAAATTAAATCATAAAATTAATAGACTTCAATCCATATTTTTAGATAACAGACAGGTCAAGAACGGTCAAGTGAAACCTATTGATCAGAATTAAAATTGCAACCTTATTTACCAAATCAAGAGGAATTATTTTGTAGTTGCTATATTAGTTAAAGCAATCATTACAGCATCTTTTGCATACTATATTAATACATTTATAAAATAATTGAAGAAGCAAATCCAGGTTCAGGGATTTTAGGGGGATTTGTAAGAATATGGTTGACTTAAATATAATTTTGCCAGAATAAATCCTATGCAAACACAATATTCTCTTTCCATAGACCTAGAATGCAAGCATATTAACGCAGACCTGTATATTCATTTTATATTTTACATTTTCAGTAAGCAGAGTTTCAATAGAAAATAATATTTCTGTGAAGGAACAAATGAGATCAGTGAATTAACATTGATAAGAATGAAATGTGCTTACAGTGTGTGCAGAACATTTAGTACAAAAACAGAACTTGTTTACATGGTACATTGCATGGGAATCCAGGTTAAAGAGAAGTGCAGAAATTGTAGGAGGTTTACTGGGTTTTTAATATTATGAGAGATGCGTTCTAGTCAGAAGTCAGTTCAATTTGAAGAATTCTACTGCAATTCAGCTTAGATACTCAGGAGACTGAGTACAGAAGTCATGTCAAATGACCAGATGAGATATTCAGAATACGTAAAAGTCAGAAAACTACAGAAAAAAAGTGGAGTTTTTCTTAATTCTGCCATTACAGAGAAAAATAAATAACCTGTAAAAGACTTGTTCAGATCTTGTTGAATTACTGCATCTATCTCCACTGTATGCTACTACAGAGTAAACCGTATTTATTAAACTCACAGTGAGTAAAGTCTTCTGTTCTAAAATGTACAAGAAGACAAGGCTGCAGCTCCTTTTTTGTATATGTTCATTTCACATCTGTATCTCATTATGGCATCCAGAATTTTGTTTGGGTCTGGCTTCTTTAACTAAGTGACTTAATGGCTAGTAATAGGCAGTATTAGAAAGGGCAAGGAGTTATTAACAAAGTGACACTAAGAATGTTAGTCTAAGATTTCTTGCAATAGAGAATGTAATCACTGTTTGTCACTTATTATTCCTATTTTCATAATTGTGTTCATTTTTTCATGATGGTGAGGCGTACTATGTTATTGAGCAATATGGTGTGATATGCCATAGTGTGAGACAGAAAACTTTATTGTCAATCCCCAGGATTCAATAAAATCTGTGTAGGACCCATGTAGAGCTGACTCAGAATGTACCCATGAACACAGGCACAGTTCTCCCTTGGCAGCTTGCCATGCATAGTAATCATGATGCACTGCCGAGGGAGATCATAGTAACACAGATATTGAATCCATATAAGTAGTAGTGTAGAGAATGTCCTGTGGTTGTGGATTGTCCAGGATAGGAATCCCTGTAATGTACCCTGCTAGTGTAGAAATATGTGTGAATTTTAATATTGTTTTTTTTTTACTTTTTTTTTTTTATTTTAATACTTGTTTGTGTGGAAAGAGCACAGCAGTGCTGGGTTGCACTTACCCAAACACAACTGACACCTGCCAGAGATTTAAAATAGAAACCAGATGTAATTAATTATGTGTTTTTGTCTACATATTTTTATTTTATTTTTTGAATGGCGAGATGTGGCATGGTGCTTAGCAAGCTAACAGGTAACTTAGTAGTATATGTGAAGGTATACTGGTTTTCTCACTATACAAGTAGCTCAATAGGTAGAGTTATGTCCTAAAGTGTAGTAGGTTTCGGGCTTGAGTTCTTAGCAGTCATACCTTTTTTATATTTATTGCTGTGGAAATATGTGTACTCACAAGCAAGGAGACTGTGTTGAGCAGATGGAAAGAGTACTTTGAGGGGTTGATGAATGAAGAGAATGAGAGGGAGAGAAGGTTGGATGATGTGCAGATAGTGAGTCATGAAGTGCAGTGGATTAGCAAGGAGGAAGTAAGGATAGCTATGAAGAGGATGAAGAACGGAAAAGCTGTTGGTCCCGATGACATACCTGTGGAAGCATGGAGGTGTTTAGGTGAAATGGCAGTGGAGTTTTTAACTAGATTGTTTAATGAAATCTTGGAAAGTGAGAGGATGCCTGAGGAATGGAGAAAAAGTGTTTTGGTACCAATTTTTAAGAATAAGGGTGATGTGCAGAGCTGTAGTAACTACAGAGGGATTAAACTGATCAGTCACAGCATGAAGTTATGGGAAAGAGTAGTGGAAGCTAGGTTAAGAAGTGAGGTGATGATTAGTGATCAGCAGTATGGTTTCATGCCAGCAAAGAGCACTACAGATGTGATGTTTGCTCTGAGAATGTTGATGGAGAAGTGCAGAGAAGGTCAGAAGGAGTTGCATTGTGTCTTTGTGGATTTAGAGAAAGCATATGACAGGGTGCCTAGAGAGGAGTTGTGATATTGTATGAGGAAGTCGGGAGTGTCAGAGAAGTATGTAAGAGTGGTACAGGATATGTATGAGGGTAGTGTGACAGTGGTGAGGTCTGCAGTGGGAGTGACAGATGTGTTTAAGGTGGAGGTGGGATTACATCAAGGATCAGCTCTGAGCTCTTTCTTACCTGCAATGGTGATGGACAGGTTGACAGACGAGATCAGACAGGAGTCCCCATGGACTATGATGTTTGCAAATGACATTGCGATCTGTAGTGAGAGTAGGGATTAGGTGGGGGAGACCCTGGAGAGGTGGAGATATGCTCTAGAGAGAAGAGGAATGAAGGTCAGCAGGACTAAGACAGAATATGTGTGTGTGAATGAGAGGGAGGATAGCAGAATGGTGAGGATGCAGGGAGTAGAGGTGGCAATGGTGAATGAGTTTAAATACTTGGGATCAACAGTTCAGAGTAATGGTGAGTGTGGAAGAGAGGTGATGAAGAGAATACAGGCAGGATGGAGTGGATGGAGAAGAGTGTCAGGAGTGATTTGTGACAGACGAGTACCAGTAAGAGGAAAAGGGAAGGTCTACAAGAGGGTAGTGAGACCAGCTATGTTATATGGGTTGGAGACAGTGGCATTGACAAAAAGGCAGGAGTCAGAGCTTGACATGGCAGAGTTGAAGATGTTAAGATTTGCACTGGGTGTGACGAGGATGGACTGGATTAGTAATACGTATATTAGAGGGTCAGCCCAGGTTGGAAGGTTTGGAGACAAAGCCAGAGAGGCAAGATTACATTGGTTTGGACATGTGCTGAGGAGGGATGGTGAGCATATTGGGAAAAAGATGCTAAGGATGAAGCTGCCAGGTAACAGGAAAAGAGGAAGGCCTAAGATAAGGTTTATGGATGTGGTGAGAGAGGACATGCAGGTGGTTGGTGTGACAGAGCAAGATGCAGAGGACAGGAAGAAATGGAAACAGTTGATCTGCTGTGGCAACCCCTAACGGGAGCAGCCGAAAGAAGAAGAAGATGCTGTGGAAATGTGTGAGATGAACTAAAGGGCTGTTTAACTCAGAAACAAAATTGTTACATTTGGAAAAGCTGTGCGATGCTAAGCACTGCTTAAACATGGACAATAACTATTCCTGTCTGCGCATTGCTAAGCTTCGCTAAAACACAGTTCTGTGGGTTTATGCAATGCTCTGCTAAGCTGGTTTAAGTGATGCTAAGCAATGCAGTGCTTTTTGAATGTTGAGTTATAACGTGGAAGGGCAGGAAAGCAGACTATATTAAGGCCACTAGGCAGGAATTCACAGCATTCATTAGAGTCCATACTAAACTGTTGATATGACAGGTGATGTTGGTGAGCGACCCAGCTTTTAGGAGCAGAGGTGTGGTGTGCAGGAGTCCAGAGTGTTTGCTGGACTCCTGGTCCAGACCTACGAACCCCAGCTGTTTCAAGTGGTTACCAGGGCTCAGAATTTAAAGCTAAAGCCTGGGATCAGTTGGCCAGGGATCTTACTAGTTCTACTGGTATCACCCTCACTGGCAAGCAGTGTCATCACCACTATGATGACCTGAAGTGAAGAAAGAGGGTTACCTTGGATAACTGGGTCCAAGAAGCTAGGACTGGGCATGTTCCACAGATATGTAAGCACACTCACAGGGATTACCTCATTTTCCCCACTAGATGACAACAATCGCCCAAAATCACTCCCTGACTAGCTAGTACCCATTATATCCTAATAAGAGTAGTTTTGGTACTATCCTTCATAAAGGGGCCCTCCTCCAGGACTAGCAACCCTTTATTTCACATCTATCTGCTGTAATCAGCTTTTACAACCTATTTTACTTAGTTTAACTAGAGAGACTCTAGCAGTCTTAGCGCCAATATCAGTGCTCAGCCCCCAACTAGCCCCCAAATACACTCACTGATACTTTTTTTGGTGATCACCTCTGCTGGGGGATCTGTACCCACTCTGTTCACCCTTCAGGCTCACTCCACTCCTCTACCCTACCCCCAAATCTCACCCATTCCCACTACACCTAAACTTATACCTCACCCTACTTACCTGACTTTGTTCATACTCCAATCACCATCCATAACTAATTCATAGTTCCTCCTACTCTAACATCACGCCCATACCTGCACTCACTCCTCCTTTTTTCCTACTCCAATCATCATCCAGAACTAATTTATAGCTCCTCCTAGTCTAACATCACACCCATACCTGTACTCACTCGCCCCTACCTCAACCCCTTTATCAAATAACACTACTAAAAGCTTCCAATCAAACATAATGTAAGTCCTACTACCCTTACTCCTACTGGCACTGGCATCCCTTTCTTATACAACAGCCATACAAACTAACCTACCCTTAGACACTACCTCATTCCATACTACATATACCATAAGACACATCACCTCCCACATATGCTTTACAGTCTGTCCAACATTATTTTCCACAAATATTATGCCACACACATCCAACACCCATCTACCTACTACTATCAATAGGAAATCAGTATACATATCACTCTCAAACCTGACCTATGCTATCAAACACATACTTAATCTTTGTAAAAGACTCCTCATAGCTGGTGGCATACACCCAAACCCAGGGCCCTCCTTTACTAACCTTCCAAACAGAGCTCAATTGATCTCCTAATAATGAACATCAACATAAGAAGAATTTTAAATAAACAAGTAGACCTACACGCTTTTATTTATCACTACTCCCCTGACATTGTAACCATTACCGAAATATGGCTTAAACCACATATCACTGGTGATGAGATTCTACCACCAGGTTACAACATCCTAAGAAAAGACAGAACAAATAGGAAGGGTGGTGGAGTCGCAATTCTATTTAAAAATGAAATAAACCACCAACCATTTCATACCTCTCTACCATCATTTCAAAATGCTGAAATCATAGGCTCTATACTATAAATAAACAATGAGAAGAAAATTAACATCCTTTGTTGCTACATTCCTCCTGGAAATAACTCTCCAACCACAGAAGAAATCCTTTATTGGTTGAATCAAAATTGACCTCAGGAAACAATTTTACTAGGCAACCTCAATACCGACTGTCAATGTTTCAGCTCCAAAACCCCCGCCAAAAGTATTAACCTCTACAACTTCACACAACTAATTCAACACCCCACCAGAATAGATAAAAAAACCCACAAACAAACCACTATTGACTGGACATTAGTAAATACCCCCAAACATCACTATCAGGTAGAATCCCTACCTGACATACTCAGTGATCGTCTCCCTACTTTCCTCCTCAGGAAACAAACCAAAATCCTCAAACCCATAACATATAAAAACATCAGGGATTATCGTAACTTAACCCCAGATATACTAAACAACATCCTCCACCAATGTAACTGGCTCCCCATAAAAACCCTTCACCTAGATCATGCAGTAGAATACTTTAATAATACATTTATCTCAGTTCTAAATTCCATAGCACCTTTAAGAAAAAGAAAAATCAAAGTAAATTTGCACCATGGCTAACCCAGGACACAAGAGCCCTCCTTAAAACCAGAGACAAGACCTGGAAGCAATGGAAACAAGACAACTCTGAACAAACCAAAGAAAAGTACAAACAACTTAGAAACCTAGCCAAAATACAAACCAAACAGGACAAACAAAACTACTTCCTAGGCCTTCAAAACAAACACACAAACAACCCCCAAAAGTTTTGGCATTCTATCAACTCACTGCTAAAGCCTGGAAAAATTGCTACCCCCACCCCCACCTTCCCATATACTAACAGCAAAGATATCATCTCCCAGCTTAACTCTCACTTCATAAACTCAATCCAAACTCTATCCAACCAGCTAACACATACCAACACCTCATCTCACACAAGCACTAGAAACACTCCTGACAATACTACCAATCAACCATCCTTCTCCCTCCCTCTCTCCAGTCCCGACATCAAAAATTAGAAACCTGCTCCACAAACTAAAACCTACCACACTAGCTGCTGACAGTATACCCACTAACTTCCTAAGAATGGCAGCTGACTCTCTTGCTTATCCAGTATCAATCCTAATAAAAAGGTCCATTCAGGAAGCCTATGTACCACAAATATGGAAAATATCTTACATTACACCTCTACACAAAGGAGGAAAATCTTACGATTTTTCAAACTACAGGCCAATAGCTATTCTTTCCCCATTATCTAAGCTCCTAGAGAAATGTATACACTTTCAAGTTATGCAATTCCTAGACATTAACAAACTTCTCTCATCCACCCAACATGGTTTCCGCCCTCACCATAGTACAACCTCTGCTCTTCTTTCATTCATCAACTTGGTTAACCAACATAGAAACAACAACAACTATGTATCTGCTACCTTCTTAGACCTCTCAAAAGCATTCAACATGGTCTCACACCCTAAATTACTGGACAGCCTTCATTCTCTATCCTTTACTTCCTCTACCATCTCCTGGTTCAGTAGCTACCTATCAAACAGACAACAATCTGTACAATGGAATAATGAGCTATCCCCTCCTCTCCCCAACTCAATAGGGGTACCTCAAGGCTCTATACTTGGTCCACTACTTTTCACAATTTTTACAATCTATATACCTCCTTTAAGCAAGCCTCACTAATTTAGTATGCAGATGATGCCACTCTCATCTGTGCAGCCCCATCTGTCAATACCCTCCAACAACTAGCCCAGGAATCTTTCTCTGCTACTGAAAATTGGATCACCAACATCCAACTTATACTTAACCCTAACAAAACAAAACTTCTGCTCTTCACACCTAATAAAACTAAATCCTCCACCGCCACTTTCTCCATCTCATCTAGAAATGGCACTATCATCTCTCCATCCACTCACACAAAACTCCTAGGAGTTGAAATAGACAACAACCTAGCATTTGATCTTCACATAGCACAAACTATTCAAAAGGTTCATAAAAAAATGGGAACCCTCTACAGGCACAAAAACTATCTCACAGAAAAGGCACAAATCACTTTAGCTCTAACACACCTCCTATTGACACTTACTTATGCCGCACCTATCCTAACCCACACTAAAAAATCAGATCTGGATAAGTTAGAAGCATGTTACAACAAAATAGCTAAATATGCCAATAATTCCCCCTTTAGAATGCATCACTGCCAAGTACTAAAAGAAATTCAATGGCTGGAATTACTATCTTACCAACGAATCACCTATGCCTTTAACATCAGAAACCACCCAGACAAAACTCCAGCCCTCAGTAACCTAATAACCTCCCACTCTTCCAGTCACCCTCTATGCTCTTCCAATAAACCCCTACTCGGTGTTACTACTGCTAACAACACTGAAGGAAAAGCCTTATTTTCCCACATCATAGCCAAAAAATGGAACAATCTCCCCACCAATATAACCTCCACAACAACAAATGCAAACTTCAAACAATCACTCAAATCTCATCTCAGGACAACTTGGATTTGCCCATGTATCACATGACAATCCCTATACTTTCTTCTATCTTCTATCAATCTACTCCAGTCTAAATACCACACTATATATAGGCACATTGAAACACTGACTCTTATCACATATCATAGTGTTCTTTTGCCCCCTTCTATACATACTTACTACATCTATAAGCAGTTCTAACTACCTTTGTAAAGCTATCTCAGACTGTACCTTTTGTCCTGCAAAATCCAGGTAAATACTGGAAGCCAAACTCTGAAAAATATCTGTCTAAACCCATTCACTGAACCCTTGTACTATTTCTCAAAACTGCATCTTAGTCTTGCGCTGCACGTTTAACTATAGTTAACAAAGTAAGAATAACTCTACTTGTAAATACATTTTTCACTACTACCTGTTTTGTATGAATATCTCAAATTGTATAAATGTATGTATATCTGTAATTGCATAAATGTCTTCTTAATTGTGAAGCTTTTCTCCCTGGGCCTCCACTGAAAATGGACCTGGTCCAGCTGGATTTTCCCGGTTAACAAATGTAAAATAAATAAAAATAAATAAATGTTTGTTACTACTTTATAAAAATACAAGCTGAATCCATGCAAAACTGGTATGCATAATAGTTTGCTTCTCTTCCAACAGCTGAAGCTAAATGGCCTTGCAATGTCCAGTCTCCTGCAGGGCATCTGGCCAGGATGCGCTGTGAGTGTAGTAAGTATGGATATTCTATAACTGTAGTGCAATAAACAATAAATAATACCAATAACAATAAGCAATAAGGTTTAAAGCAGGATTGTGGTTTGATAAGTAATGTGTTCAAATAACTGCGGTAGGGATGTATTCACTGGATGTGTGTTCTAATGCAACTCCAGTCAACTGTAAAAAGGAAATTATTAAAGAATGTAAAAGTAACTGCCTGATAAATGTATTACACAACCCACAGTATGGTTCAGGGTTGTCTTCAGGCCACTTTCATTCAAATAATGCTGTCTATTCCTCCCACTCCAGGAATAAAGTATATGGGTAAGGTAGCCCATGTTCTGGGAAGATATCATGTGTATAACTGACAGATTTAAAGGAACAAAAACAATAATGTTTAAAGCGTGATTGTGCTTTGATAAGTAAATGTGTTCAAATGTCTGCAGTAGGACTGTATTTATTATATGTGTGTTCTAATGTCACTGCAGTCAATTGTTACATTAAGTGCACATGTTCCATGAAGCACAGCTTTTGGGTTCTACTCCCATGCCAGCCAACAAAGACATGAGTGGCTGTCTAGTCTACTTAATTCATTATATCCAAGTGATGACTCCAGGTGCATCTGCAGTTAACTCCTACTGACACCACTGGGCATCAAATATAACTTGTTCATATTTGCATCAATAATTCCAAAACCATGCTATGTACAAGGTTTTAAAAAAATTAATCTTAAAGCTTACATGATGTCAAGCTCAACTGCATTAATATTTGTCGTCCGTCTAGTGCAGATAAAGAGATATTAACTGTTGTTTTTATGATATTAATTTATATAGTTATAATTTTCACATTTTTCTAAATATCTCAACAACAAAGTGACACAGACAAAACTCCTTAGGCTCATATGACAGCTCTCAGCTACATGAATAAAGTGCTGCTGACAGTATATGTGTAACTTGAGTTGTTGCTGAGATATTGTAAGTTGTTTACAAAATATTACAAATGTAACTGTTACTATGTTTAGTGTGACTTATAAAATTCAGTGTTAGACGTAGACCATAAATAATACTAGCACTATAAAAATAGTTTGTCCTGAAGGGTTTGCCATTTATACTTCTTTCATAGCCTTTATGGTTCCAGAAATATGAACATTTGTTTGAAATGTGAGGACATAATTTGATTCTATCGAAAGGCTTAGGCTCCACCCATTGGAAGTTACAGTACAAACTTCTTGATCTCCATTGGAGTGACTGAGTTAATGGACACAAACATACCTCTCAACTGTCATGATTTTTCATAATGTAATGACAACTGCCCAATCTGTCTGGTCTTTGCTTAGCAAATAAATGATTATCTGGAATGCAATGTACTTGCAAATTCATTTACAGAACACCTTGGTAGTAATGTATGAGCACAGTATGTGAAACAGTTCTGTGTAGTTGTGTATCTGCATTTGTTAGTGCTTAGTCCATACTGTCCCATGTTAGCAACTTGAAACATATGTACATGCAACATCATCTATAGAAGAATTGGAGTCATTGTACTCTCAGCTTACACTGCACACCTGTAGAAGTATTTATTAGTAGTCTGTGTAGTAATACCATCTGTGAATTCACTAATGGTATGTTTTTCTCTTTCTCCTCACCCTTTATCTTCTTTAATTTATTAATGTTGTTTATTATTATGATTTAATATTAATATATTCTGTTTAACTGTTAAACTGGTTTGCTGTTAACATACTTACTGTTATGTTATTTATTGTTACGTTAATATACCTTAATATGTATTTGGATTAATCAATATTGTGTTCCATTATGTTAATACTAACATTGGTTTGGTTATTACTAATTCTAACTTATCTTTATATCTAATTATCTCCAGCGAGATAAGGTAAGGCGGTTCCAGGTGATCCACCTACCTTGGGTCCTCTGGCCATGGCACCAGAGCCCAGCATGTCTGGGTCACAGCCTGGTGGTGCTGCTTTTGCTGTCCCTGCACTAACTTCAGCATTGAGTATTTCTGCCCCACAGGCTGGGGCTGGGCCTCCCTCTAGAAGCGACAGTGGAGGGCATGATTTTGTCAACCATGATGAACTACCAGGATTGGTGCACAGGATGTTCTTCCAAACTTTTGAATGTCACCTGCACTGGATGGAAGGCATGCTCACCACTCTGGTGGGGCAGCCTCACCCTGTGGCCCAGCCTCCACTACTGCCACCACAGGGGCAGTGAAGGAGCAGTGCCAACAGTCCTATGGATGGGGACTTGATTCACACTGCTTCCTTGTGGAGGCTCCTGAGACTGGAATTCCACGACACCCTCCCTATCCAAGGTGTTTACCACCTCTTGAGTCACAAACCAACCTTGTCTGATGTCTTGTCTGTCTGCAAAATCTTCTTCACCTTCCTAACTTATCTCCCCCACACTTACCTATTTGGCTTCCCCAACATTCCACTCTCACCTTACAAAAAAAAAAATGGGCACGTGTCCCCAAAAATAATATTGTCCCATACATAGCTCTCTATTTTGTACATATCCACCGGATACATATAATTTGGTTCAGTTGGATTGACAACACGGTTATGTTGTCCTCACCCCTCTCTCTCTGGGATTGACAGTTCAAATTCATCTACAAATTCTGTCAAAGTGCACAGTTGTTGCTGTACAAGAAAAGGAAAGCAATGGTTCTTTCCTACACCCTTCTTGCACATACCTACTTGCCTTTCACTGCGTTTTCCCCTGCTTGCACCCCATTTCACCACTGTTCTATCTCCCCATGTCTCTTTTCTTTAAAGATGTTTTGCATGATGCTATGTGACGCTACTCATCATACCATGTCGCTAAGCTCAGCTAAATGGAGCTATATTAATATATGTATTTTAAATGATAATAAACACATTCAAAATGTACACCTGTCCCCTATTTCGAACCCAAGACCATTGCACCTGCAGACCACTGCATTAACCTGCCACACCACACAGCTGTTAAAACGGGTGTTGTAAGCAAAACATAGTAACTGCAAGCCACTGTAATTAAGCTTGTTTAAGCAGAGCTGCGTGTCATGGCAAAACTGCAAACTTTCTGAAAGAGTAATGGAAAAACTGGGAGTGTAACTTGGAATCTGGTACATGACTATACCACGAGTAAA
Organism: Protopterus annectens; assembly: GCF_019279795.1. Lineage (NCBI taxonomy): Eukaryota > Metazoa > Chordata > Ceratodontiformes > Protopteridae > Protopterus > Protopterus annectens. The sequence continues at coordinate 312,057,019 of NC_056729.1, forward strand.
ACTAGACGCAGAACAATGGATGTAAGTGAGGTCTTTAATAACAGGTAAATGTGCTCTTTTATCAGCAACAATAAGAAATACACCTGCTAAAACATTAATGGCAAAATACATATTACACTGGCACTCTTTTGGAGAAAGACATCCCTATAAAGCCAGGCACATAATAATGGATGTAATGGAGGTATGTCACAGCCTGTATGTGTGCACTTTTATCTTCAGAAATACAAATGCTGTAACAGTGACTCAGTTGCTCAGTCTGTTAAATGCTTTACAAACAGTCATTTTTTGCAATACATGGTCCTAGGTTAAATCCAGTGGTGTGTAGCATTTAAATTACATTATTAAGAAGCCATCAATGAATGACTGACCCATGCATTCTTTATCCACACAATGCATTTCAAATGCAATGTCTGCTTTTAAATGATGGACGTAAAAGGTCTGCAGATAGGAACACATTTGACATATCCCTATAGTGTCAGGTCATGCATTAATATGCATTCACAGAGGATTTTAACTTAGGTAAAGTGAATGAGGCCTACCAATATCAGAGTGCAGCACACACTCATTTCATAATGACATTACAGATTAACACAGCTGCACAGCTAAAATATGCATATGGAGGCCCTGCCAGTAAAAAGGACTGCCAGCACACACATTCCAAATGACTACCATAATGTAACACATGGCCTGGCATTTTCCCAAGTGGTTGACATAATGGTATATTTACTCCCTATGTTGCTGAAGGACACAACAAACATGTTGCCTAGTACTATGTTGATACCATTGCATAACATGTTTACCTTAAACACATGCGCTAATTTGCAGTGGAATGGGTACACTCAATCTGGCACTGCCTCTACAACAAGGCTGCCACAGCTCCCACAGTTACTCTTACAGCTTGTTGTCCTCCAAACTCTCTGCCAATACCTATTGCCTGCAGCATCAGCTGCAGCCTGTAGCTCACACACATCTGTATGTAAAAGTAGCTGCTACAGATGTACCCTCTGTGATGACGTAGTATCTTGACCTTAGTAATGTCCAGCACAACATATCAGAAAAGTCATCTAATCTACATGAAGACCCCATATCTTGCTCAGTGGTTGCATGTCATTGACTGATGATACTGCAAATCAGATGATGGCTGCAATTAGCATTTCAGAACCACAGTCTGGTTAAGAGACAATCACCTACTAATGAGAACCATGTTAAAAAGGCAAACAGCTGGCTAAGGGAAACATTCTGTATGAGACTTTCTTCACACAGTAAACATATTGCCAAAAACGTTATATATCTGCACATGTCAACAGAGGAGGAGTATTGTACTCCATCAGGTATGTAACCTTTTTGTTTACCACAGGTATGTTGCCTTTTTGTTTACAACATGATGAATATGTGTGAATATACTTAGGGGAAATGGGGATTACAGCATTAAGCCTTTCTTACAACTGAAATTATGACATATCATTGATCTCCAGATTTGTTACACCTACAGAGGATGTACAGTACATCAAGGGTAGAATGTTTTTGTCAATGCAGTACACTGGTCTCATGGAAATGTCCCTTTATAGTTGTTGTAATAGCACACTGTTATTTGTTTGGCACTGCCTTTTTTTACTTATTATTAGTGGGACTATCCCTAGGGTCCACTCTGCAATGAACTCCTGTGTTGTGTGTGAGATCATTGAGCAGTATCTGTCATGGCACAAACAGGAATGTCTGACTATTGCTAGCATCTTAGTTGTATCCACAACCTTAGTAGGTTTGCACACTGTGGAATATGACATGTGTATTCAAGCAGTGGATACTGCCAGCCATTCTGTTCTTGTTGTATCTCTACATAGTGTACTCCCACATATGTGATCCTGTCTTTCAGGAAACATGCATGAAGCTCATGATAAGAAGCAGGACACAGCCAGTTTGTTCATCCATATAATTGCCCCACATCATGAAAGGCTCTGTAGGCTTCACATAACATTCTCCCGGTAGATGCCTTGATTAGCAACCTGAGCAGTCAGTTGACTTTTGCATGTATTGTGCCTTCTGTTCCAGGGTTGATGGTATTTTACGAGGGTACTGGCCAGATGGTGATTAGGAGCACAGCTGCAGCATCACAATCTAATGTGCAATGTCCAGTGACATAGATGTCCAAGGATTCTCTAACAAGCACCACAGTGGTGGTGATCCATGTTAGGTGACACTGTCACAGCAATTCATGCATCTTGCCCTTCAACAGCTTAATGGTAAAGATCTGCATGACATGGCTCTGAGGCCTACTGCAGAGGTCTGGCCACCTTTGGTCAAAGTGAGCCCACCTGACATATGTCCTAGGTATGTCATACTGTACAGTTGTGTACCCGGAGCACGTCTTTGTTCCCACATCATGTAACAGAACAAACCAGTTTGCTGTCTGGTTGCTTGACAATCATTGTACACTTGCAAGGCCAATGTAATGTCAGCAAAGTTGAACAAGTCCTCTGTGCAAGCACAGACATCCAAATTGTCACTCCAAGGAATGCCTACAAACACTGTGTTTCAGGCTGTCAACCTCAAGGGTGTGGCAGCATGACCATAACTTTACTGGACATGCACAGTGTCACATTTGTAGGTATTATTATTCAAGGGCCACATGGCTGGCAATGCTTTGTATGGCACACTATCAGGTGCTTTGTTACCTTAGATGACCTACATAAAGGTGATGTGTTACATCTGACCATCTATCATGACACTGCCTAATGTTGGAGTACTGTGATGCACACACAAGCATGACTGTATTGCTAACAGCACTATCAATGACTGCTGATGAGATGTGGAAAGTTTTCCCTCCCCTCTACTCCTATGCCACATAAACACAATGTGTGACAGATGTGACTGTATGAATCCAGACACCTGTTGTGCTAATTTGAATGTACTTGTGTCTATCAAGATATATCAGTACACCATGGTTTGGGGTGTCATTAAGTAATCACCAGCTGTTTTGGTTAGTTGTGCTGAAGGTCATTTGCTCAAAGTTTGTCCATGCTCTTAACTACAATGCCCTGGACTAGTGGTGTGACGTCCCCACAAGGGGATCCCATGTAGGGCAAGTAAGCATTTATTTTCGAAATACAAATTATGCAAATTATTTTTAAATCCTGGCCTGCTGCACTCAGCTAAGTTCTGTTAAGACCTGCTAAGATGTGTTAAGCACTGCATAAAAAAATAACGTCTGATAATGTTTATGCACTGCTTGGCTATGCTTGGCTGGTTTGGATGCCACTAAGCACTGCTAAGCATATGGGTCTTTGGGATTGTGCACTGCTCAGCTCAGCTGTGCTGGTTTGCACACTGCTGAGTGATGTGCTGCATTTTTAAATATTGCCCAATGGCATTTAAGATTGAAAACACAGGCTATATTATGCCCAGCAGGTGGGAATACAGCAAAAGCTGTTAGAGTTTTTTCTCTGAAGGATGCTATGTCAGGTGATTGTGAAGGTTGGTGCTTTCAGGTGCAGAGTTGGGGGCATCCTGGAGTCCAGGGTCATGGTCAGACTCCTTATATAAACCATGAAGGCCGGCTTCTGCAGGGAGGTTACCAGGGCTCATAGTGCAAGGCGGAGGCCTGGGGCCAGCTGTTAAGGGACCTCACCAGTGTAACTTGTATCCCCAGCACAGGTGAGCAGTGTTGTCACCAGTACAATGACCTGAAGAGATGTAAGGGGGATCTCTTGGACACCTGGGTCCAAGAATATTGGGCAGGAGATGTCCCACATGTATGTAAGTAGTTTTGCCTGTGTACTACTAATATCTGATCTGGATGTCTGCTAAACTGGTATGCATAATGGTGTTCTTCTCTCCCAACAGCTGCAGAGGACAGGGCTCTCAACATCGAGGAGAATGCCAGGTGCTTGGCCAGGTTGCACTGTGAGCATGGTGATTACAGACGTAGTTTGCTATCTATTGTCAAATAAGCAAGAAAGAGTAAAGTATTAAATCCAATTAGGAATATGCAGTACTGCATTGAATGTGGACTTACATCTGTACTGCAATAAGTGCATACAGCCAACTGTAGTGTCATAAGCAGAGAAGAGTAAAGCATTGACCATGATAAATTCTATGCAATAAAGTTTGTAGTGCAATAACTGTGGACATGCAGCTGTATTGCAACACCTGCATAATGACAACTGTTGTGCAATAAAATACTCAAAACTATTCCAAGAACTGCATGAAGGTATCTCTAATAATGTCTGTTGTGCAATAAGTGTGGAATTAGGGCTGTTTTGCAAGAAATCAATTATGACAACTGTTCTGCAATAAAAACACGACATAATATCAGTACCCACATGAAAGTATATGTAATAAGGTCTGCTGTGCAGTAAGTGTAGATTCAGATCTGTTTTGTAAGAAATAAATCATGACATCTTTTCTGCAACTATACATAAACCAAGAGCAATAACACCAAGGTAAATTGTGTACATCAGGATTGTCTAGTTTTCACCATTGCATGTGTTGCAACGGTAGCATTGTTGTCTCACAGAAAAAGGTTCTCTGGTTCAATTCTCAGCTGAAATGCCTTCTGTGTGGAGACTGCATGTCCTCCCTGCATTCGTGTGAGTTTACTCTGAGTGCTCCGGTTTCCTCCCATGTTACAAAGACATGCATCTGGAGTGTTTCTCCTCAAGCCTCCACTGAAAATTGGCTTCATTCTAAGTCAGACTTTCCCAGTTAACAAATGTTAAATAAAAAAAAAATGTCCGCTATATGCATTCAGGCTATGATGTACAGAGCTGCAGTCATGTAAAACAGTGTAATAGTTGTAGACTGCAAACAATAACCCATAACCAGGCATTGTTTGTTGACTTCACAGATATTTGAACATACCATCAATATATTGTGTACACCTGCATTCTATGTAGTGATGTATAGGTTACGTACTATTTCTGTCATGCTTGAATTTTATGCATGTGTGTTCAACTGTCACTCCAGTATAGTGTAAAACTGTACTACTATTACCAGGTCATATTATGGTGCCAGGTGAGCTCTAGGCAAATATCAGTCAGTAATCAGCAGTGACGCAGTAGCTCAGTTTACTAAATGCTCTGTATGAAATACATTTTGCCACACACAGACCATGGTTCGAATCCAGTGCTATGTAGCACTAAATATTACAGTGTCAGTCATGTAAAGTTAACAGATATTCTCTCTACAGGAGCTACAGGTAAATGGGTGAGGTAGCCCATATTATGAGCAAATAATTGTGTGTTTAGATGTCGCAGACTGTTACAATCATTACCAGGAATGTGAAAATACAGCATAAGATAAAGGAAACAATAATAATAATAATAAAAATAATAATAATAATAATAATAAAATAAAATAAATTAAATTAAATGTGTAATATTTGGTATGTCTGTATGACTGGAGTGTCTGTTAAATGTTGCTGAAGCCAATTAAGAAAGTTGATGTAGATGTCCTCTGCAGTTACTGCTCTTGGGTTCTATCACCATGCCTGCCAAACAAGACATGATTGTTGTTTACTCTCTGTACTGTACACATAAATGTCTCTTAATTGTCACTCTGTCGCTTAATGCAATTACTACTGTGTAATGTATTTTGGGGCATGTGTTTTATTATTGTATGTATTAAAATGGTTGCATATTAACATATCTTGTTAAATTACCTATTATGTTGGCCTTATGCCGTAATTGTCACTGGCATGCTGTTAATATACTGACTGTTCTGTTATTTATTGTTGTGTTTCACATAATATGCATTGAAATGCAATGGTGTTATTTCCAATGTTCTGGCATGCTGTTATTACTAACAGTGGTTTTGTTCATAACTAACCTATACTTATTGCTATACCTTCTTCACCACAGCATGTCAGGGTAGGCCTGCTCCTGGTGATCCACCTACCCTACCTCAACTGGCTGTGGCACCGGGTTCTAGCATGTCTGGGACCCAGGCCAGTGGTGCCCCCTTCGCTGTCCCTGCAACATCTTTTGGTGGAACTACCTCAGGGGCTCGGCCTGGACCCTGGGAGCGGTGGCAGGGGGGTGAAAGTCATCCAAGAAAAAACTACTGGCCATGGTGCACAAGATTGTGCATAGGAGCTATAAACATTGCTTGTGGCAGATTGAGAGCTGCCTGGACAGCCTGGTGAGGCCAGCTGGCCCTGGTACCTAGCCTCCAGCACTTTCGGGGCAGTGAAGGAGCAGTGTCAACTACCCATGGGTAGGGACCTCAGTCACACTGCTGCCATCTGGAAGCACATACATCGTGGATTGCACAACACCCTCCCCATCCAAGGTGTTTAACACCCTCATGTGTCACACACCACCCCTGTCTGCTATCTTGTCCATTTTGTTTGTCTGCAATTACATCCTATCCTACCCAACTTACCTCCCCAAATGTACCTATATCTCTTCCCCAACATTCCACTCTCTCATTATAAAAAAAAAAATGGGCACCTGTCCCATAAAATAAATATCACCCCATACATAGCCTCACAGTAAGACACTGTCCGGTTTGATTCTCAGCTAGAGCGTCTTCTGCATGCAGACATGCGTGAATGGGCATACCTTCGTTGAAGTTTGTGCATCAGGGCTGGTAACTCAGCATGTAAAAGTCAACTACCAACCATTAGCGGACCGGAGTTCCGCTGCGGTGACCCCTAACTGGGAAAAGCCTAAAGACACAACAACATAGCTCTGCATTTCACACACATGTCAACTGTCCACTGGACACAACTAATGCAGTCCAATTGACTTGACAACACATTTATGTTATCCTCACCCCTTTGCCTGGGGTTTAAAAGTCCAAATTCATTCTCAAACTCAATCAAAATGCACAGCTGTTGCTGTACAAGAAATGGAAAGCTATAGTTCTTTCCTACATCCTTCCTGCATATCCCTACCTGCCTTTCAGTATGTTTTCACCCCTGCTTGCCCCCATTTCACTACTGCCCTATTACACCCTTTTTCTTTTCTTCTTAATTTTTTAGCATGGGTTTGCACAGAGCTAAGTGAAGTGCCATGATGCGGAGCAAGGCGCCGCACCATGAAAATCCACTTAAATGAACTTTAATGTGCCTTAATGATCTAATGTGTTTCTCACAGTGTTAGGCACCTGTACAAAACAGGCACATTGGCCACATTTTGAACCCAGGCCTCTATCAACTACAGCCTACTGCACTAACCCACTACACCACACAGGTTTTACTTAAAGTAGCTGTTTCCAGCAAAACATACTGATTGCCACTGATAGCCTGAAATTAAACTTAATGGGAAAAATGGGAGTGTATGTGGGACTGTGATACAAACACACACCAGTAGACAGCCAAATAAATAATAATGGCAGTACGTGAGGTCTGGGATAGCAGGTAAATGCTCCCTTTTGTCTGCAACATCTTTAAACACGCATGCTAAGGCATCAATAGCACAGTACATATGTTCAACTGGGACCCTGCTGCAGAACAACTACCTTTGAAAGCCATGCACATACTGATGGCTGCAGACATGTGTCACAGCCTGTATGTCTGCACATATATCTGGCAAATACACCTGCTGGAGGACTGATTCAGTAGTTCAGTCTGTTGAACGCCTTGCATACAGTACATTTTGCTACACACAGTCCTGGGTTCGAATCCAGTGTGTTGCATTTCAATTACATTGATGTGAAGACAGCAAGTAATGACTGAGTCATGCAGTTTTAATCCCCATAGGTTACTGCTACTGAATTGTCTGCCACCCACTTTTGCAAGTCAAAGGCTATCAGGAAGGGGCAGACTGCACATATACATGTAGCCTATGTATATGTCGCCTACTACTCTACTTTTGGCACTGTTGCATAACAGATGTACCTTAAGCACATGCCTTGATTCGACTATAAAGGGTACCCTCACCCTGGCTCTTTTGTAATGACATGGCTGACACTACTGCCACAGTTACACATACAGCTTGCTGGCCTCTGAAGTGTTCAAATTCTCCTCTATGTGTCCTAGGCTGCAGCAGTCTGGAGCATGCACAGCTGTATATTACAGTAGCTGCTACAGACTGATCATACCTCCCAAACTCCTGTAACAGGTGATCCGGACACAACCATACATAACAGAGGGGGCAAAGGCCCAGAGATAGTGACATGTATCACAGTTTTCCCCTACAAAGTTAGCAAGTAGATAGAATAGCAGCTACCTCATTAGCATGCATATTCTGATGAGTATGAAGTGTGACACTCACATGTCTCTCTCCCCTTACTGACCTCAACCCAAAATGTTGACCAGTGAACTGCCAGATGACCACACTTTCATAGGATACTGACCAAGCATATGAGGCAAACTGTGGACATACTTCATACATCTCTACAGTGGTCAGTATTAGTGCTTACCCTCTGTGATGCTGTAGTTTCCACACCTCAGTAATGTCCATCTCAACTACTAAGAAAGGGGCCAATGGCCTACATGAAGTCCTCATATATTGCACTGTGGTGCTATGCCATTGGCTAATGATAATGTAATGCAGCTGTTTTGGATTCAGTTAGCAATTCTGAGCCACAGATTGGTGCAGAAGCAATTACCTGTTAATGAGCATTACCTAGAAAAGGCAAGCAACTGCTGGATAAAACACTGTATAATACTTTAATGTATGAACTACTATCTGATTCTTAAGTATTTAAAGTAGTTAACATTAGAGATGTGAATGGGCTTATTTATAAGGTCAAAGAATTTCTATATAGTGCCATTATGGATGGAGACATCAGCAAAGATGAATATATTTATTTATATGTTATTCAGCCTGTGATACCATTTTTATATGGGCTGCCAAAGCTACATAAACATCTAACACTCCCCCTACAAGGCCTATAGTTGCTGGAGGTAAATGGGCGACTGTTGCCTTATTAAAATATTTAGAATATCAACTTAAACCCTTTTTTAGGTTTAGTCCTGCCTTTATTAAAGACACTAATGATTTTTTGCATTCTTTGAAATGTTGGTCTGATAGAGCAAATTTGAATGGTTTATTGCTGGGAACACTAGATATCAAGTCACTTTTTACTGTAATACCAAATGAGTTAGGTGTTCAGTATATTAGAAAGTTTTTGAATAAGCACAGTACTTTTACATCTTGTAAAATTTAAATTCTATGTTCCAAGCTTGAAGTAGTCTTACAAAACAATGTTTTTCTGTTAAATAATGAATATTACCATCAGCAAGTTGGCGTAGCAATAGGTATGCCGATTGCCAATATGTACATTGACTTGGTTCTAGCTAGATGGGAAGAAAAAATTATATATTTTTGACACTATTAATCATTTAACTTATACGAACACTGATTTGGTATTTTACAAGCATTTTGTTGATGATATTTTTTTGCTGTAGAATAATAGTATTGAGAATTTGAAACTGTCAATTGGTTACATAGTAATGCTGAATTTTTGCTGTTTGATTTAACCTATGATAATTTAAAAATTTATCTTTTGGATATCATGGTTAGTTTATCTGATGAATGTTTTGACACTACTATCTTTAAAAAGGATGTGCAGGCTGCAAGATACGTGCACTCTCAGAGTTTGCATCCACATTATATTTTTAAAGGTACTGTGTATAGTCAATTTCTACGGGCCAGTAGGTTAAATACTAAGGAGGAAGCATTTTTGCAAGACGTAGAGGTCATGAGTAAGGACTTTAGTTGAAGAAGATATGATTCAGAATTGTTGGATGTTATGAAAGATGAAACATCAATAGACGTGTTGATATAGGGCAGCCATACTTGAGATCTGATTTAGTAACTACAGTTAATATGCCAAATGAGAAAATACCTGTTAGGTATCTTATGAAATATAACAGGCATATGAAATGTATTAATCAGATTATTAATACATATTTGCCTATTCTTACTTCTAATAGTGAAATTAAAGAATTTATAGATCTTAAACCAAATTTTGCACATAAAAAAGAAAGAAAATTGAAACAGCTAATGTGTTATAAAGATATGCTCGATATAAAAAAACTATCATTGAATAGCAAAGGAACACATCCCTGTCATCGGTGCAGCTATTGTAATGTTATTAATACTGATTTAGTATTCAAATATCCTATTTCTGGCATTACTTTTGAATTTAAAAAATGTTCTACTTGTCAAACAGAGAATGTGATTTATTTGGCTAATTGTGTAGCATGTCCGAGTTTTATATAAGTAAAACTAACCTGAAGTTAAAACAAAGGATTTGCTCTCACTTCTCTGAGATTTGGAGAGAAGTTGCGAATAATGCCCTTTTTAAACACATTCAATTAAACGGTGATATACATTCCTTTAAATTTCAAGTACTTCAGTTGTAAATGTAGGTATAAGGGGTAGTGACATCAGACTTCAGATTGAGCTTGCAGAATGTAAGTGGATAGACTATTTTCGAGCTTCTGTGTATCCAGGGCTGAATTCTCAAAATAGTTTAAAACCTATTCTTAAATATAAACATGACTTTATTAATTAGTAGTTGTATTGACCAGGCTGTATGTGTATGTTTTATGTTGTCTTGTTTTTATCTTATGGCTAGGAATGGGTTAATTATGTCTGTGACTTTTTTAAATATGTAATTGAAGGTTGATTCTTATTGGCTGATTTGAATATTTATTGTGACCATTAACCTAGCTATTTTATGCATTGAGAAAGAGCTCATGGTTGAAAGCTTTGTGTTTGTCTTATTAAAAACAAGTCTTGACGTTGTATTCCTAGTTTATTTTTGTTTTTGTTACAGACGTATTTCCACATAGCAGTTATTTAGGTGGTAGAGGCCACAGAATTGGGCTCAAGTTAGCTAAGTGTAGGAGCATGCACAGTGTGATTGTCAGTACTGACAATGTGACTCCAGGCTAGAATTACCTATAAACCAGTCCGGGACTATGTGTGCTGCAGGCCGTTGGCTACTGCACCTGTTACCACAGTACTGCAGTTTCTAATATTGTCCAAGGCATTCCCCACCTGTTTGCTGACTTTAATATGTGAATCATACCTCACAACTGTACAGAGCTTCACAGACTGTCCAGAAGTGCACCTCATACTTTTGGTCTGTTTCATATAACATTGTAGTTTTCTGACAAATTAGTGGCAGATCAGTGAAAATTGAAGTCAGTAATTAATGACAGACATTTAAGTTTCAGACTCCATTCACATCAGGAGATTCATGCTAATGCAAGATCTGTTATTCTATTGACACTCTGTGTTTGTAGGAGCAACTATTTAAAAATTGTCCATAGCTGTGGGCCTTGGTCCATCTTTTATTTATGGATATGGCCAGATTTCCTGCTCTAAGAGGTTGAGAGGTATGATGTGACAAAGGTACATAATATAACACCACTCACAGGGTGACAGTCTGCATACCTCTACCTATACATGTTTTTGCAGAATGTCCAGCATTTTGCCCCATATGTCTGCTGTGTTTGTCATACATTTGTGGTTTTCCAGTGCTATACTGTAAACAGCAGTCACTGAGTTGTTGTAACTACTGATACAGTTAAGTGATGGCCTTTACAACCTGAAGCTAATCTGACTTGTTGCAGCCGGCTGTTATACTAGCCACCTGCTAGGTTAATCAGAACATGTATAATGTCTGTCTGCAGGTATGGCCCTTTGTGCTCCCATTCACTCTGGCTTTGTCCAGCTTTCTTGCTGTAACAGATTGAGGGTTTATGACAGTCAGTAGGAATACCACCATATGAGTACCTGACATGCAAAAGATGCTGGATGCTGCCAGATTCAAACCATCAGCACCATTGCTCATGCTACTGTCCCTGGCCCAGTGAGCCACCCCAGCCACTAGATGGAGGGGTTTCATTCCTCACACTATCAACAACATACAGGACTTGTCTGGTCTGCTGGTATGTCATTGGAGATTTACTGTTACACCAGTTGTATGGGGACACTGATGTGTTTGGGGTGGGGGATGACCAGCCTATTCCCTGTTGGCATAGACAGTGGTGCAACTGTCCTGTGCCCCAACATTTGACATCTCCCTGAAATGATGTCTTGGAGTTTCTAGCCATGTGGCTTAGTGGATATTATGGGGCACATACTAGTGAACAGAGTACCTACTGTCCCAAGTAGCTATTAGATCTGTACAAGTAGCCCAGCAGCCCACTATAGATTTCTGCAAGTAGCCCAGTAGCACACTACATATAGTCCACTATATTCCCTTGCATACATGTGGCAGGTCCATACATATGCTATCATATAGTAGTATCCCTTACAAGTGTTGTATAATAGAGTAACTTACTTTGCGAATGCAGCAGTTGACAGACCTGTAGTTCAGGGCTAACTCTGTCTGATGCACACAGTCCACAGCCAATACAAGGTGAGGTACAGGTTGTATTGTCTGGCTGACATCATTTTTACTAATATGTATGCGAGTCACAGTAAGGTGTCAGTCCCTAGGGCCCTATGTTGTCAGTGCATGTGCTATGCATTGTCTGGTGGTCAAGGCCAGGGCATATTGGGCAGGCCTACATCTGCCTACAGGGATAGCCTGTGTGACTGTGGTGACCTAGGCACTGGAAGGGGGGTGTGCATCCCATCCCTTTGTTGATCCTGCTGCAGCTGTTTCCACAGGATCATATTGTGTAGCATGGCACATACTGTGAACATCTGTGCACATGTGGCAGAAGAGTTCTGCAAGGCTCCACCAGATATATTGAGGCACCTGAACTGTGACTTCAGCAGCCCAAACACATGCTGTATGATGTTTCTAGTTTGTGAGTTTGCCTTATTATAGCATTCTTCAATGAGTGTATGTGCATTTCTGATTGGGTGTCATCATTCATGGTTCCAGTGTGTATCCAGCATCCCCAAGTAAATGACCATGTGGGATGTCCCCCCTAGCAAACATCTGGTACAGCTGTGATGCATGACAGATATGGGAGTAATGATAACTGCCAGGGCTGCCAGAACACACATTCATGATAATGCCCTGGGCATTGCACATGACCTGGCAGTTGATGGAGTGGTACCCCTTGCAGTTGACATGGATTCTACCCTCTTCACTGGGTGGTATCTTGCTGTATACATGAGTGCAATCTATTTCACCCAGTACCTCAGGGTAGTGTGCTACATGGTAGATGAGTCGCATACTGTTGGGCCTCTCCTCGGGGGGTATGGGGAAAATAAATGTGCTCACTGGCATGTCACTGCATGGCATCCAGAAACTGGTGGAGTACCCTGGAAGTAGATGTCTGTGAGACCCCCATCATGTCCCCAGTCACTCTTTGGAAAGTACCTGCAGCTAGTATCCTAAGGGCTACACATACCTTTGTTTCCACTGGGATGGGTTCCCCTCCGGTAGCTCTAGGTTTGAGTTGAGGTCGGCAGAGCTCAGGGAGTTGTTGTAGTATGTCCCTGTCCACCCTGTAGTACTCTACAGTCTCCAGCTCATGTAGCTCCTGGTACTTTACCCTGGGCCTGAACATTCTTCTCCTTCTCAGTCTAGGCCTGTGGTCAGCTTCAGCAGCAGCAGCACTGACCTCAGCATCTAACGCATACATACAGCAGCACCAAGCATTCTCTCAATTAAAAGTTCCACATCTGTACCCCAATGGTGCAGAGTATGGGGAAAAATCAGATTGTAGGGTGCATGCGACCTTTATAGTGCTTTGCTGTAGGTGTTGCCTTTGTGGCCGGCTACCTATGATGCATTCCATCTGCCAAGTACATCATTAAGGGGCTTAATGGCCCTTGTTTAAGTGAAACAGGACTCATCAGTAATTAATGTATCATTGGCTTTCACAGCCAGTTTTTTTTTTTTTTACAGTCTTCCTTGTTGAGCACTGCAGCATGCCGTGCAAACCGGTGCCGCAAAGATAAACAAAGCTTAGCAGTCAGTAGACACACCCCCATGGAAGACCATGCTCAGCACGGTGGCATGCCACAAAACATGATAAAACATGTGCCTCAGAGGTAAACACAGCTTAGCAGTCAGTGTACATGGCTCTGGATCAGCTCAGCAGTGCGCCACAAAAACAAGTGTCACTGAGCTCCAATGAGCTTAAACGTTTGTGGAAACACCATCCTTTGCTGTCAGATACCTCTTCTGTGGACACCAACATGGTTTTGTGCCTACACAGAAGGGATCTGCGGACACAGATACCTATTTGTGCTATTCAGTAACCCCAGCTCACTTGCATACAGATCCATGCACTGTACCTGCAAACTACATAGTTTCAGGCCCTGCCTCATTAGCAACCACAACAGTCTCACATTGTACATACTCCACACAAGGTCCTATAATGCATTACTGTTACATACACACAAATTCTGTTTTTTACAATGTTTTTATATCTTTTTTCCATAACGGCATACTTATGCACTGTGGCACGCCAAATAAACATACAAGGGGTATTAAAAAAAATATTTTACATTATTTTCCATACAGTTTTGGACACACTGTGGTTAGTTTTGCACATTTGTGTGTCCTTTATGCTATTTCTGCCACTATCAGTACACGTTTACAGCCCCCAGTGTCATTTTTACATCCTGTACACAAAATTTTTCCATGTACATTATGGACACCAATATGGGGTCTGCACAACTGCCTATCTGCTTGCTGGATTGTTCTACCTACCTGATTTGCATGCATTTCACCTGCGTATGAGGTGATTTGCATGTCATGGAACCTTCCGTGTTCACATGCTAGTGCATGCCCCTTAGCTCTTTTTACTGGATCTCACATCTGCTTACTTCCATGTAAGCACCATGCCACTATGCCTACATGGCAAATAAGTCCATGTAAGCTTTATTGAACACCCTGGCCCATTTTGTCTCAGTACCTTTAAAGTGTCTGCATTTGTGGATTTAAAGTGGGCGTGATTAGTGCTTTTGACACTTGTTTCCGTTTCTGGTAGATTCTATACTTTTACTTATTAGAACGGTGATTACATTGTGTTCTGTGTGTTGGCATGATGTGGTTGCATGTGCATTGTATTTTTATCTATTAAAATGTTATTACACTGTGCACTACATCCCTTGTTACATGCTGAATTGTTGTTTATGTATATGCGTGCCGCATATTTATTCACTAGCAAAGTTATTGCATTGCTCAGTATGTCATATCCTGAACACTGTATTATTGGAACTGTTTATATGTTATATGTTTATCAACTAGGAAAGTTAGAGCATTGTACTACAGATAAATTCCTGCATACAGCATCATTGTAAAGATAGATAGATAGATAGATAGATAGATAGATAGATAGATAGATGGATAGATAGATAATTGGATATAAATATGTCTATCCATCTATCTAGCCTCTACTAGGACAGTTATAGCACTATACTACATTTACATTCCTGCATATGATATCACTGTAAAGATAGATAAATAGATAGCTATATATATATATATATATATATATATATATATATATATATATATATGTATCTAGCTATCTATCTAGTCTCCATAAGAAAGTTATAACACTGCACCATTAATTGTCACCTGCATAGCTGATTATTGTGACTGATTTTTTGCTGCACATTTATTTCATGGAAAGTTTACTACTTGTGATGTAAATACTTATTGGGACAGTTATTACACTGTACCATAATCACCTCATGCATACTTGATTATTGAGATGATATACACACTGAATGTGTACCTATTTGAATACTATTATGCTGAGCCATAGATCTTCACTTGCATGCTTAATTATTGCAAATACATGCATGCTGCATATTTATTTAATTGTTTATTAGAACAAATATTACATCATACTATATTCCTGTCTGGAAAGGTGGATTGCTCTGACTGCATACATGCTACATATTTACATACACAGCACTATACTTTTTTTCCTGCATGTCAAATTATTGGGACTTTATAAGAGTTGCATATTATTTTAATAGCAACCTGCATGCCAAAATATTATGTCTGTATACATGTTGCTGTTTTTCTAGTAGTACAGTCATAGCACAGCAGTATGCATCCTTTCCTGCACTCCTGATTGTTTTGACTGTGTACATGTTGCATAATTACTTATAAGAGCAGTAATAAGATTGTACCATGGATCTCTACCTGCATGATGTAATGTTGTGAGTATATACATGCTGTATATTTACTCCTTAAAGCAGTTACTACTTTGTACTATGCATCTGTTGCATGCTGGAGCATTGTAACTTTACATGTGCTGTATATCTACTTATTAGAATAGTTAGATAACTGTTGCTTTACCTCCTCTGCTTCATGATAGATTGCTGTGACTGCATATTTACTGAATCTTTACTTACCAGAACTGTCAGCACACTGTGCCATAGTTTATCACCTGAATGTTAGATCATTGTGAATATATGTATATTCTGTATAATTACTTAGACTATTTACTATACTGAGCCATTCACTCCTACGTCAGAATGTTGTGACTCTGTATGTGTTGTATATTTGCTTATTAAAGCTGTTATTGCACTATACCATACATCAACTGCCATATACTACATTGTTGCAACGGTATTCATACTGTATACTCATGTATTGCAACATTTATTAATGTGTGCCATAGATCTCCTGCACACTTGATTATTGTGACTATGTATGTGCAATATAACTGCTTATTAGATCAGCTATCCCACTTTATCATTCATCATCACCTGCATCCTGGATTGCTGTGACAGAATACATGATGTGCACATTTGCTTATTAAAACAGGTATTATATAGTACCTTAGTCCTACTACTGCATGATGTATTGTTCTAACTGTATGTGTGTTGCATTTTAACATATTAGAAGTTGTTACACTGTACTATACATTACCTTGTGGTTGATGAAGTTTAATGACTGTGCCTGTGATGAACACTCATTTATAATATTTATTTATTTATTATTTATTTATTGACATTTGTTAACCAGGTTTGTCCAACTGGGCTTGTGGCCCATTTTCAGTGGAGACCCGAGGAGAAAAGCTCCAGTAATACATTTTAAAACAAGTACAATTTTAAACAATATTGGTATAATAGCAGTTATAGCAAAACAATTCACATATGATGGGTTACATGCATAAAGTTAAAGTTGCATTAAAAAGAAGCTAAATAACAATTTTACATTGATATAGTTCAATAGGTCAACAATAAACATTTTTTGTTTGTATAAAATTGTGCAAATGCATAGTAGGCACATTGGAGAGAGAGGTGTAATGAGGTACTAAGTATGGTCCTTTTGAGGGTACATAAAGGGAAGGAAGACTAGGTAGGGTCATGGCAAGGGCAGGTTCTGGAATTGAGAAAATACGCTTTTAGTTCATTTTTAAAGTGTGAGGTGTGGGTCATTGAACGTAAGTCAAGGGGAAGTTTGTTCCAAGCATGGGCAAGGTAGTGTTTGTAGAGTCGTTTGCCTACTGACCTTTTTGGGTGGTAGATATCAAGTAATTGTTGGTTAGAAGTACGGAGGGTCCAGGATGGGATGTAAATGGAGACTAAGGAAGATATAGATGGACAGAAGGAGGGTTTATAAAGAATAGAGTGTAGCATATGAAATTGATAAGATAGCAGAAACTGGGGAAGTTCAAGCCATTGAAGAGAGTTTAAAGAAATGCAGTGGTGTGAGTTGTATGGGGAGTTAGTAATGAATCTAGCTATTTTATGGTAACTCTGTTGCAGTTTGTTTAGAGTGGAGGCCTGGATATTGGTAAGAACTGGGGCGGGGTATAAGAGGGAGGGGAGGAGGTGTGCCTGCACCAGGGTAAGTCTAGATTCAGGGGTTAGGAAGTTTTTGTTCCGATATAGCAGACCTAGTTTCTGGTTTGTTTTTTTTTATACATTGGAGTATGTGTAGGCTGAACTTCAGTTCGTCATCGATAATGACCCCTAGGAGTTTTGTGTGGGTGTCAGGTTGTATGTTTGTATTGTTAGAAGATGCAATAAAAAAGGAGGTTTTGTGATGAGAAAGAGAACGGGGAAGGAAAAGTAGGAGTTTGTTCTTTTTGGGGTTTAGGATCAATAGGTTGTGAGAGAGCCATTGTTCAGTGGATAGTAGGGCCTGTTGGGTCAGGGAGTGTAGTTCAGGAATGTTATTTGAGATGGATATAAGTGTGGAGTAATCGGCATACTGAATAAGGGAGGATTCTTTGCATGAGGTGTAAAGATCATTGGTGAAGATGTTAAACAAAAGGGGTCCCAAGATGGAGCCTTGGGGAACACCAGTGGAGATGGGAAGGAAAGGTGAGGAGGATGAGAGCCATTTTACAGATTGTTCCCTGCCAGATAGGTAACTATTAAACCAGGCAAGTGTGGAGGGGATAGGTGGAGATTTGCGAGTTTGGATAGTAGTAGAGGATGAGAGACAGTATCGAAGGCTTTGGAGAGATCTAGGAAGAGACACGAAATGAGTTTATTGTTATCTAGGGCCTCTGCAATGATATGAGTGAAGGAGAGGAGGGCAGTGGTGGTGCTGTGGTGAGGACAAAATCCATGTTGGGTAGGGGTAAGTAAGTGGTGTGTGAGGAGGTGATTGAGAAGCTGTGAGTGAATACATTTTTCTAATATCTTGGAGAGGGGGGACAGAATGGCAATGGGTCGGTAGTTTGAGGGGTCAGTGGAGTTTCCACCTTTATGAAGAGGGATAGTGAAGAAAGATTTCCAAAGGGTGGGGACAGTTGATTCCAGAATAGATCGATTAATTAGTACAGATACAGGAGAGGCAATTGAGTCAGCAGCAAGTTTGAGGAATGTAGGAAATAGATTTTCAGTGGAAGGAGAGCAAGGTTTTAGCTTGAGTAGTAGAGATTTGATGTAAGTAATGGGAACTGGCTCAAAAGAAAACAAAGTTGTGTTAGTGGGACTTGGAAAGGTGGGTGTCGAAGTAGTGTTTGGCTTAGAGGTTACCAGATTTTGGATGGAAGAGATAAAGTGTTTATTCAGGAGGGTAGCTGTTTCCTGAGAGGAAGAGTTAGGGTATGGGGAGGGATTAGAGAGCTTTCCAGGATAGAGGATGTTGTTGAGAGTTGACCAAAAGTTTCGAGGATTGGATTTGTTGTTAAGCTGAACAAAGTTATAGTATAACTTTTTGTCATTAGTTGTATGTTTTTTGCAAGGTTCCTCAGTTGTCTGTATTTTTGAAGAAAAGGTGGTTGTTTAGGTTTAGTCCAGGTTTTCCAAGCATGATCTCTTTGTTTCATAAGGGACTAGTCTCTTTAGAGAGGCAGAGAGCATGGTTTGATTTTTCTCTGATCTTCAAAGAGGGAGCTAAGGAGTTTAGAGTATTCATGAAGATGCTATTGAAAGTGCTTACAACCTCGTTTAGGGGGAGGTGTTTTAGGATGGACCAATCTATGTTATGGAGAATGGAGTTAAATTGGGATGAATTGAAAGTCGATAGTTTTTAATAGTCTTTGATAAGGTGGGGTTTAGGAATATGGGAGTAGTGTCTTAAGATGGTGGTAGGGAGATGATCACTAAGGGAGTCAGGTAAGGTGGTGAGATTGTAGTATTGGTGGGGGGAATTGGTAAGGATCCAGTCTATGATGGAGCTGGAAGTGGAATTTGTATGGAAGCGGGTGGGAGATGTTATAAGTTGGTGGAAGTCGTGTAGGTTGATACTGAGTTGGGGGAATCAGTTGTGAGTTTGGACCAATCAATGTTGACATCACCAAGGATAAGTGTCTCATATGGTATGTTGTGGGAGAACCAGGATAGGATGTTTTCAAGAATGGGCAGATTGTTACCAGGAGGAAGGTAGATAGAGGCAATTGCAAGTTTTTTGTGGGGATTCAGATGGCAGTTAAGGATGATGATTTCAGCTGGGAGGAAGTCAGGAATTGGGGAAGGGTATGGTGAGAGATTAAGAATGTTTGAGTAGAGGATGGCCACGCCACCACCTTTTTTTACAGGTCTATCAGATCAGAAGATATTATGACCTGGTGGGAGTATTTCGCTATTTAAGATTTGTGGCTTAAGCCAGGTTTCAGATAGGGAGAGGATGTGAGGGGTATTGAGAGCTATCCATGAGTGCATCTCCTTTATTTGCTAGACTCTGAATATTCAATGAATAAATAGTTAAGTATTTGGATGGAGATGATTGTTATGACTGAGGTTGGTGACTGTTTGAGGAGTAAGATGGGGCAGTGTAGAGGTAGTTTTGGGGAGAGAAGAGGGTCCAGGGTTGGGATGGATATCTCCAGAACAAAGTAGGTTTTTAGTGAGGAGCGAGTGTGTAGTAGATGCTAAATGGAGTTTGTATAGTTTTGACTTAGCTTTGTGGGAAGGTTTAAAAACCTGTATTATGGATAGTTTATAGCGACTTGAGGTAGAGGTAGTAAAGAGATTAGGGGAGATAGTAAAAGATGAAGTAGTTGGATATATGTTGTATGAGTCAGAAGTTGGTGAACATAAGAGTGGGTCAGAGAGATTGGAGTGGTAAGAGGTGGAGATAGAGAGAATAAGAAGTAGTGTAGAAGATATTAGAAAATAATACATGTTGGAATAAAATATGGTCAGATAGAGTAAGTATAGAGACAGTGTTATAGAGGAAGTGGTGTTGACAAGATTGACAGATTAGTAAGGTGGTTGTGGCAATAGACAGGAAGTGGAATTGTAGTGGCTAGTGGGACAGAAAGGGGAGGGATAGTTAGGTATAAAGGTAATTGTAATGGGGTGGGTGGGAATGGGGGTAGCGTAGGGGAGCAAAGTGAGCCCGAGCATAGCGAGGGTGAACGGAGCGAGGCTAGCACCCTGGTCAAGATGAAGTCATAGAAACAATCAGAGAAACATAGTGAAAAACTACCTTGAGAGGCAAGGATATAAAGTTTCTAAAAGGTATAGTCACCAGAAATAAAATAAAAAGAAATAAAATATGAGCAGGAGTAAGTTTACAAAAGGACACTAGCCTCGAGCTACACAAGTAGTTTTACTTGAAGCAAACCCAGTGCTGTATGGTTGAAATAAGCTACAATAGAGAGGGGGTTTGGAGGGGGAGAGAGAGGTATTGCTAGCAGCTAAAAGCAGGGCAAAACAAATAAAAACATTAATATGTAAGAGTCTGAAGACAGTAAAATAGGGCAGGTGCACTAGGAAATGCAATTATGAGTGAGGCTAGAAATTAATTCAGGGAAGGGTAAAGTGCAAAACAGGAGAATATACGCAGAAACAGTATGAGGATAGTGGGTAACCAAAGAGAAAGGATAGGAGCTGCTGGTGTCTGCTTTTCGTGGTGGCTAGCAAAAAAAACACTGTAAATTCTTGTTGTGCTTCATTAATTAAAATATTAGCTTATGTAGTAGTTATTTACTGGGACACATACTTCAGTGGTATTATTTTAAGCTTAAAATGGTGGCTTCCAGACAAATAGTTAGAGTTGCAGGGTATCTGTTAAGGTCCTCAAACCTGTGTTGCCTGTACTTTGGCCAGGAGAAAACTGCAGGGAAAAATCCATTAGGGTTCAGTGGTATTATTTTAAGCTTAAAATGGTGGCTTCTGAACAGATAGTTAGAGTTGCAAGGTATCTGTTAAGATTCTCAAACCTGTGTTGCCTGTACTGTGGCCAGGAGGAAACCACAGGGAAAAATCCACTAGGGTTCAGTGGTGTTATTTTAAGCTTAAAATGGTGGCTTCTGGACAGATAGAGTTGCAGGGTATCTGTTAAGGTCCTCAAACCTGTGTTGCCTGTACTGTGGCCAGGAGAAAACCACAGGGAAAAATCCACTAGGGTTCCGTGGTATTATTTTAAGCTTAAAATGGTGGCTTCTGGACAGAGAGTTAGAGTTGCAGGGTCTGTTAAAGTCCTCAAACCTGTGTTGCCTGTACTGTGGCCAGGAGAAAACCGCAGGGAAAACTCCACTAGGGTTCAGTGGTATTAATTTAAGCTTAAAATGGTGGCTTCTGGACAGATAGTTAGAGATGCAGGGTGTCTGTTAAGGTCCACAAACCTGTTTTGCCTGTACTGTGCCATTATTCCTGCATGCTGGATTGCGGTGAGTCTATATTTACTTATTAAAGTAGTAACAACTCTGTCCTATACATGATCTCCATCATGTGCTCTGTATCTACTTATTGGAAATGTTATTACAATGTTCCATGCATCTTCATCAGCATACTTGGCAATTGTGACTGTGCATATGCTCTTTGTGTACTGTTAAGAGTTATTACACTCTACCATGCATCATCTTCTTGCTACAGGATCAGTGTTATTGCCAGTGTGTTGTATATCTATTTACTAGAGCAGTTATTACACTGTACATTACATCTATTGTTCAGTGCTGGATTGTTGTGACATTACATGTGCTGTGTATTTACTTATTCAAAAGGTTATTACACTATGTCATACATCATTTACCATAAGCTGGATTACTGTGCCTGTAGCTTTGCTGAATAATCACTTATTGGGACATTTGCTACACTGTAGCACGCATTCTTTCCAGTCTGCTGTACTGATGCACTGTAAAGTGATGCACATTTATTTATTAAACAGCTATGCCACTGTACTTTACCCTGCATGTTTAGTGTCCTGTTTTAGACAGGTTTCAGTAATTATTGCTATGTTTTGGGAGAGTTGGTCTATCCAGGCATATAATTCTTGTAATTTCTTATGAATGCTATTGAGATGGATGTTACACAGACTAAGACTGGATGATGAAGCTAGATTCTCTTGGTTGATTGTGGAATGGCTATTAGTAGAGTTGTATTGAAACTGGTTTGAGGTTGTAGGTCCTAGGTTAGGGTCTATTTCACCCTATACTCCAACTTCACCTGGGCTACACTCATAAAAATCAACCCACACCTATGCTAGGCTAATAAGAGCTCTCCATTTCTATCCAGCCACTGTAGAAATGCCAAAGGTAAAGTAATCTTGCTGGTTCAGCTAGAATACTATCTCCTGCTAATTGCTGCAGCTTCTAAAACAAATATATTTATGATTCAGTCCATTTTAAATGCCATTTGTAGATTTATCACTCTCTTCCCAAGAAATAAGCACCACTGCAAAACCACTGGAAAAAGCTAAGTGGCTACCTGTGAAAGACTGTGCTGACTTTCTTCTTGCCTCTCATCTGTACACTTATCAAGAATGACACCTTCCCTCCAATAATATCCAGATAATTCAGAGATGAATCCAACATACAACCTTAGACATCTTAACCAATCATGTCCTCTTCTCCAAACCCACCCCCTGCCAAACTAGGCTTCTCTGTACAGACCATGCTTTATCAGTCCTTGGTCCCAGACTCAGGTAATCTCTCCCTTCTTTCCTTAAAGATCATTCCTCTTAGCCAATTTTCCATTCAAAAATGAAAACATGTTTCAAGACTCTAGGAAAATGCAACTGCTATCTCTCTCTGGTCATATTACTTAAGCCACAATCATTCCTCTGCCTGAAAAATCCAGTATACAATGATTGAATGACTACAGGTCTGTTGCTTTGACATCAGTGGTCATGAAGACTTTTGAGAGGCTGGTGTTAGCTCACTTGAAGGATATTACAGCTCCCTCATTGGACCCCCTCAGTTTTCTTATAAAGAGAACCAGTTAGTGGGTGATGCTGTTAATATGGGCCTTCACTATATCTTGCAACACCTTGACAACCCAGGGACATATGCAAGGATTCTGTTTGTGGATTTCAGCTCTGCAGTTAATACAATAATTCCAGAACTTTTTCACTTGAAACTCTCTAAGCTTTCTGTTCCTGCTTCCACCTGTCAATGGATCACCAAGTTTCTAACCAATAGTAAACAGCAGGTGAAACTAGGGAAATTTATATTTAGGTAGCGCATGATTAATTCAGGTGCCCCCAGGGATGTGTGCTCTTCCCACTGCTATTCTCCCTCTACACTAATAACTGCACCTCTAAGGACCCCTCTGTCAAACGTATTAAATACACAGATGATACAACTATCATCTGGCTCATCAGGAATGATGATGAGTTTGCATACAGATGGGAGGTTGAGCAGCTTTCCCTTTGGTGTAGTCAGAATAGTCTGGAACTGAACACTCTTAAAACTGTGAAGTTAACAGTGGACATTAGCAGTGGTACTACAATATTATCCCCCATCTTTATATTTAATACTCCTGTGTCAGTTGTAGAATCCTTCAAGTTTCTGGGATCTATAATCTCTCGAGATTTGAAGTGGGAGACCAATGTAGTGTCCATCATAAAAAAGGCACAACAGTGAATGTACTTTCTGTGATAGCTGAGGAAGTTCAACCTTCCATCATTGAGTCTGTTCTTAGCTCATTCATACAGTGTAGTTTGGATCTCTGTCTAATCATGACAAAAACAGGTTATATCAAAAAGTCAGGGCTGCCAAAAAAATCATTGTTGCTAGTTTGCCCTCCTTACAGGACCTGTACTATTCCAGAGTCAGGAAAAGGGCAGGGAAAATCATTACTGACCCTTCACATTCAGGCCACCATCTTTTTGAACTATTACCATCAGCCAGATGTTAATATATTAATGCCCACCAAAACAAGCAGATATAAGAACAGTTTTTTCCCTACAGGCCATCAAGTTCATAAATGGTTAACTCAGCTTAATAGGTTGGAGGTATTCTTTTTCCCAAGCGTCTGAGGATTCTGCAGTATTTTTTACATATTTTTGATACTTGTTTCTTTAAGAGCTTATTTCAGTATTTCTTGCAGTGAGTTGCACTTTGCACCTTGTATGTATATGTATATGTATATGTATATATACTTTTTTACCTTGTTCTTAATAGTTGCATGTATGTTATTTGTCTTGTTCTTAATAGTTGTATGTATGTTGTTTATGTAATTCATACTTGGGAGTCACAGAAACCAGAGTCAAATTACTTGTATGCGTGCATACTTGGCCAATAAATGTGATTCTGATTCTGATTAACATCTTCATAACCTTCTTCCATCTACATACATAGCTCTGTCTCTATTTTTGATTGTGATTCTTTCAGCATACCATCTCTGACAGCCACTGCAAAAAATGCATGTATACATTGGGGGTAATTCAGTAAAGCTTACATGGAGCTAATCTCCATGTAAGCATAGTGCCACATGCTCGAACACAGAGTGCAATGCAGTAAACAAGGCTGGGGGTGTGCATTAGCCTCCCAGCACTATTCTGGGATGGACACGATGGAATAATGCAAATCACCTCCTTTGCTGGTGAAAACCATGCAAATGAAGTGAATTTGCAATCCAGGAAGCAGACAGGCATCCGTGTTGAAGCCGTGTCTGCAGCAGAAATGTATGTGGTTAGTAGCCTTGCACATTTCTGTAAAAATAAAAACTGGGGCATGACAGCTTAAAGTAAAGCATGTATTATGTTCATTAGGCATGCCAATGGCCAAAACTATGGCTATTGGCATGCCAAAGTGTTGCAAAATTACAAAAATCAAAAGTTTTTTTTGGCAGATTTGGGCTGTTTAAACAGAGTGCAGAGGCACACAAACACAATCATGCAGAAAGTAAAAAAAAAATTGTAAAAAGGCAATTAAATGTGACCAAAAACAAAAAGGGATGTGGTAAAAAGGGTCAATAATAAACTAGTAAACTGACAAAAAGGCACTGGATTGACAAACATGATCCAAAATCTACACTTTTATTATAAATTATTATTATTAAATGTGAAACAGTAATTCTGCCATTATAATGGGTAGCATGCATACTTATAACAATGACAGATAGTGGTTGCTAAGGACAGAGGCTGCAGTGTAGTGGTGTAACTAGGGTATAAGCCAGTAAGGGTATGTAAATGAGCTAAATATATTGAATAGCAAAATGGGAAACAGTGTCCATGGGTACCTAACTGTGTAGGAGCTATAATGCAGTGGTGTAAGCAGAAGAAGCAGCTGACATGAAAAGGAGGTGTGTCATGCTTGGTGTAAGCACATTGGAGCTCTGTGGCTTCTATTTGGGCTCAGCTAAGCACAGCTAAGCAAAGGGGTGTTTCTGAGGCTGCTTAGCTGTGCTTAGCTGGTTCAAGAAATGATGAGAGTTTTCGTGTCCAGTGGATGGCCCTTTCTGTTCAGCAATGTTTACACTAGCTTAAGCAGTTTGCATGGCATGCCGTGTGGCTTAAACACAGTGGAAACAGAAGAAAAAAATGAAATAGCAGAATAAAGGAAATGAACTATAAATCACTAATACAAACTCTGCCACTCACAGTGGCCCATTCAAACCCCTCAGTAATATAGCTGACAGGTGGAATTAGTCAGCAAATTACACAGGTAGCATCTGCAGCTCACCAGTATAAAGTATGCAAACAGCTTTCAGTCTGTTTTTTACCACAAACTCTGCACCATTTGTGTACACACTTGGGAATTTTAACTGACAAAATGATAGTGGCTGCTGCTGCTTTGCTAAATCTCTATGTGCTACAGACTGAGGGCAGTGATGTGGATAACGCAGACAACTGGCCCAGACCGAAGAGAAGAAAAGTGTTCAGAACCAGCGTATCCTTCCAGGGGCTACATGATCTGGTGATACTAGAGCATTACAGGGTGAACAGGGACATACTTCAGCAACTCACAGAGCTCTGCTGGCCTCACCTCAGACCCAGAGCCAACAGAGGGGAACCCATATTAGTTGAAACAAAGGTATGTGTAGCCTTAAGAATACTAGCTACAGGTTCTTTTCAAAGACTTACTGGGGTCATCATGGGGGTCTCACAGGCATCTGTATCCAGGGTACTCCACCAGTTCCTGGATACCATGCTACCAAATGCTGGTGAGCACATTTATTTCCCCAGGACCCCTGAGGAGAGGACCAGCAATATGCATCTCTTCCACCATGTAGCAGACTACCTAGAATGTACTGGCTGCCATAGATTGCACTCACGTCCACATCAAAGCACCACCCGGTGAAGACAGTAGAGTGTATGTCAACCACAAGGGCTATCACTCCATCAACTGCTAGGTCATGTACATTGCCCAGGGCATTATCATGAATGTGTATGTGGGCAGCCCTGGCAGCTATCACAACTCCCACATCTGGCATACCTCACAGCTGCACCAGGCATTTGACAGGGGGGACATCCCTTATGGCCATCTTGTGGGGAATGATGGCTATGCACTGGATTTGTGGATGATGACACCCATCAGAAATGCAGACACATCCATGGAAGAACACCATTATGAGGCACACACAAAAACTAGGAACATTATAGAACATGTACTTGGGATTCTCAAGTCACAGTTTTACTGCCCTGATACATCTGGTGGAGCCTTTTAGTACTCTCCACCAAATGAAATGTGCACATGTAAAATGGATGCCACACACATCACACTACCTGTACCTTACCATTTATAGGCTGTGTACTGCATGCATCCAACAGAGTCAGCCCTCAAGCAACATCCTCACAACTGCCACAGGCACAAGGTAAGTCACTCTTCTTAACAATAGATGAATGGAGTAGTACATTTTGGTAACATATCTAAGGTATCGCTGCATGTATGCAAGGGAGTGGGGTGGCCTACTGGGATAGCAGCAGACAACTGACAGCTATGTGGGACAACAGGAAATGTTCACCCAATACTGGCTTCCCCAGTGTATGCAGTAATCCCCTAGGTGACAAAACTCACTGTAGTCTATGTATGGGGACTAATAAACTGGAAGGGTCATAGGTCACATGCATGTATTTCAATGTTGGAGTCCCATACTCACCCCTCAGCCTCTCCCGGCAAGTCAGCTGTAGAAAACCATAAATAAATGTCTGTCAAAGTCCCACAAATAGGGACAATGATGAAATATTCCTCTTAGAGACATGCACAGAGATATCACAGCAGGTCTTCCAGTTGCATGAAGTCTCTGAAGGGTATGAAGTCTGAAACTCAAATGTCTGCCATTACATTCTAACCTTTGGTCTTCAGTGATATGCCAGTATTCTCCAAGACAGGCGCAGCCCTATGCTAAATGAACCAAAAAGTAAAGCCAACATCTGCAAAGTCTGAGCAAATGTGTACAGTTGACAGATATGCCCCCCAACACACTCCTGTTCCCATAAAAATGCAGTTACATGGATGTTTGTAGGGTAATAGCAGCATAGACCACATTCCCAGGCTGTCCCAATCAACTTGATAACTTGTTGCATGTCCACAATATGCAGTGGTCAATGAGCTATGTATACGCGTGGTCAATACTGTCAGGAAGTGGACAGCACTTACTCTTGGCTGTTGTGGATTAGTGGCCTAGGTACAGTACTGTGCTTGACAGGGTCCATGTTCCAAGACTTTCTGTGCCAACTATTTTGCATGCAGCTACACCTATGGTAGGAATTGTACACACTGTCCAGACATCAATATCTGTCACTGCAGGAATTCTGGACAAGTCAGGGACAGGGGACACACATATGGACAGTGCACAGCTTGGAGTAATTTACACAGTCTCTACTAGGACAGCAGGTACCTGAAAGTCAGAGTACTGCCAAGTGTTAAATGACTGCTGCCACCTTACTGTGTCAGCACTGACAAGTCACTGGCCACCATCCATACCCCTGGAATGACAGGCTGTCACAGAAGGACCACAAATACGCCTCGTATATCTCTTCTCTTTGTCCTAAAATTGCATTTGTCTGCCAAATTATGTGCCAAACAAGAAAGGTTCATGTCAAAACATCAATGGCAGTCAGTGGAGAAGCAGACATCATACCCATAAGAAAAAGCAAGCAAATATCAAACCAGTCTCCCAGCTGTCTATGATTGGCAAAGCATTATTAAAACCCTGTCCCCATGTGTGGGCCTGTGTCTGACTGTCATATATGGACCTGTTTGGATGTCAGTCTGTGACAGGTTGACAGCTAAGGCCAACATGTAGCCTCATAACAGCAACATAAACCATCTGAGGTATTAACACTGTGGATCATCATGGATTATCAAGACTTCGTTAAAAGGGACATTGGAAAACTCCAAATACTTGACCCCACACAGTCTGCCTTTCTCAAGGGTAGGTATGTCAGTGAACTCTGGATCATTTCTCTGGGACAGCCAACAAATGCATGGATGATGGAAAGTTGGTGCACTCTGGCCACCGTGACTTGGCCAAAGCCTTACACACTATTCCCCACTTGGCCATAGTGCATTAACTCTGTCAACTAGGCAGCAATCCATATGTTACCAGATGGGTAGCAAACTGGTTAATTAATAATACCCACATAATCATAATAGGGGTAGCCAACTCAAGCAGTACACCCATAATGAGTGACATATCCCAGGGATCAGTCTGGGAGGCCTCTGGTATACAGGATATACTTCCCTGAGGTGTACGCCAAAAACACTGGCCTATGGTTGACCAATTTGGCAGATGACTGCAAGCTGGGAACAATTATCAATACCCAAAGTGATGTGGACATCCTACAACAGGGTCTAACCAAAACAAATGACTGCTGCCAGAAACATGGCCTCAACCTGAATGCCTGCATATGCATCATCATCCCCTCCGGGGAGACTGACATCCCCACATATTATCACATTAACAACAATGTCCTGCATACACAATCAGTAGTGAGGCATTTGGCCACCCAGGTTGATAGCAACCTGAAGTCTGAGCACCATGTTGCTTCCATTGTACAGAAAGCTTCATAGATGGGCCAACACAAAAATAAGGGTATCTCATCCAGGGACAAAGAAGTCATAAGATCCATGTATTCTAACCTTATAAGGCCAATTATTTTGCACAACGCCCCCTTCAGCATGTACCTCACAAAGCACATGCAGCAGCTGGAGACACCACAGAGGTTCCTCACTGGGAGAATCCAGGACCCCTAACACCTGTCATACACAGATAGGATAACAACACTGTTCCTCTACTCAGTTCCATACAGACTCCTCAGAGGTGACCTCTGTCTGGTATACAAAGCAATCCAGACCCTGCCTTGATGGGACTGTTGCACATCTGGAAGTCAACACCTACTCGATCAACCTGTAGGTGCAGCATCAACCTGGTCTGTGATATCAATAGGGCTTGTTGGTGTGACAGATATGTGTCCCACAAGCACCCCATCTGTGGAATACTCTCCCTGTCCACATCAAGCCGAGTGCCTCAATACCCCTTGTGAAGTGCTCCCTGTATAAGTGCATGAGAAACAGAAAATAAAGTCCTGTGATTCCACTTGTGTCCTTGCTGGACAGGGGGTCTGGATGCTGACATGTCTTAACATGGGCTACACTCTCATCTGCGAGAGTTATAAGGTCTTCAAGGCCAATAGCCTAGTGACCTCATATCAACCTATAAGCAAATGTCTGTCACTAGTTCACCATATTACTCTATACTGTTCTGCCACTGACATACCTGGAAATCACTGTGCTATGTGAAATATAATACACATATAATGGACATCGCTGCTCAGTAGAATGCACTCTGTACCCACACCCATACCTCTCAACCTCTTAGAGCAATAAATTTGGACAAGGTCATAAATAAAAGTGGGACAAAGGTCCAAAAATAGAAACAATATTTAAATATTGCTCTCACAAACTTAGAACGTTGATGAAATAACAGGTGTTGCATTACCATGAATTTCCTGAAGGTTATGAAGTCTGAAACTCAAATGTTCTGTCATCATTTTCTAACTTCAGTCTTTAATCATTTGCAACTAAATTGCCAGAAAACCACAATTTTATGAAAAACGGACCAAAAGTATGAGACAAATATCTGGACATTCTGCAAAAAAAATGTACAGTTGAGAGGTATGAGTCACACCAGGATATGACTTTTCAGTTAAGAACAATAACACACAAGCAGGTGATCCCCAACCAGTATATCACTGAGGTGCTGGACTGTTTGCACAGCTTCATCAGCCAATTGGCTGCAACCACACCTCTTAACTGGCCAGACTGGGCAAGAATGTCTATAGGTTGACTCATAATTTTGGTCTGTGCATCGTACGTCTTATATTTCTCAGGTAAATCACTGTGAGGATCTGAGGATTTCTGTCAGTAAGTAAGTATACAATACATGTCAGTGTCAGACATCATATATGTCAGAAAATGTCTGCAAAAACAAACCCTATTATACTAGCAACTTTCCACATTAATAAGAGCAATATTTACAGTTATCTTCCTATGTCTGGGACATTGCTCTCATATTTTGACAGGCTATCTCCAGATTCCTTGCATTAACAGGTTAAGAGGTATGGCTGTAGAACACAGAACCCTGGACCAGAGTACAACTATCACTGGAGTGGAGTCCCACTCTTACTATAGAAGGTCATACTGGGCATGCTCCTACACTTAGAAAATTACAGCCCATGTCTAATCCCACATTGGACTATAGAATTACAGCCCACGTCTAAACCCACATTGGACTATATAACTGTATTGTGCATAGATGTATTTGCATACAGACAGCTATGTACACCTTAACTGACTTTACCCACACCCATCAGATAGGATTACCATCAGCTAGCTGTAGGTGGCCCATATGTGATATATCTTCATCTGTTGCATGTGATACACAGACATACATATGGACAACATATAACAATATGTCAAGCATACACACACATAGACATGGGGAAGAGTGAGACAGACAGTGATAGAGAGAGAGACAAGGAGACACACACAGAGAGTGAGTCATAGACAGGGATACCTTGAAAGGCATAGAGTGATGTCCTGCCCTGAACAGTTGCATACCAATTGTAACCAGTCGCATGTGCCAGCATGAAGGTGAGCTCCATTGTGTTATAGCACTGAGGTAGGGGATGTAATTTCACATCACCTGCCTTTGTGTGTGCGTTTGTAGGTTAAAGTATTATGAGGCCTTTCCCACTCAGTACACTTCCCATTGCCATAGTTTACAAGATCTGCAAGTATCATTCACCTTAGAAGTACCTTTGGACACTTGTCACCCCTATAAACTCTGTGGCACATGTGATAAATGTGTAACACTATGGTACAAATACCTAGATAGATAGGGGTTCTAATCTAATCTAATCTCAGTCCTGGCAAATGCAAGTGTGTGTGTGTGTGCGTGTGTGTGTGTGTGTGTGTGTGTGTGTGTGTGTGTGTGTGTGTGTGTGTGTTTAGGCTAAAAATACTTAGGCCATTCCCTCCCACTACACTTCCCAGTGCCCTACTTTAGCAGTCCTGCTGATGTTATTCACCCTAGAAGTACCTTTGGATAGCCCTCAGCCCTATAAGCTCTATGGTGCATGCAATAACTATGTAACAGTATAGAGCAAATAACTAGATAGGTAGGGGTTCTAATCTCAGTTCTGGCATATCTGTGTATGTAAATGTTTGTAGGTTAAAGTATTTTGAGGCCTTTGCCACCCAGTGCACTTCCCATTGCCATACTTTACAAGGGCTGCTGATGTTATTCACCTTCGAAGTATCTTGGGACACTCTTCAACCCTATAAGCTCAATGGCGTGTGTGTGTGTGTGTGTGTGTGTGTGTGTGTGTGTGTGTGTGTGTGTGTGTGTGTGTGAGTGTGTGTGTGTGTGTGTGTGTGTGTGTGTGTGTGTGTGTGTGTGTGTGTTTGTTTTAGTGTGTGTGTGTGTGTGTGTGTGTGTGTGTGTGTGTGTGTGTGTGTGTGTGTATGTGTGTGTGTGTTCCACCCAGTACATTTCCCATTGCCCTACTTTACAAGGCCCGCTAATGTCATTCACTTTAGAAGTACCTGTATACACTCTTTAGCCCTATAAGCTCTGTGGCATGTGCAATAACTGTGTAATATTATAGTACAAATAATTAGATAGGTAGGGGTTCTAATCTCAGTACTGGAAACACTGGTACTGTGTGTGTTTGTGTGTGAAGCATATCCCCTGTGACTGTTGTGTGTGTTGGTTATAACATTTTAAGGCTTGTTCACTCCCTCCCCATGGCATTACTTTAAAGATGCAGTTAATGACATCTGCCTGGCATGCACCATGTTAAACTATACAAGTCATACCAGTCATCTGTACAGATGTATATGGAATATCCAAATATTTGCAATGTATATGTGGTCTGTGTCCCCTAACAATGGTCATTTATGAGTAATTATTGCCATATATGTCACAGTTACCATAGTGACAGACGTGTCAGCATCAGACTTCATACTTGTCTGGAACATCATGCTGATACATGGCCATTACTCTATCACTTGTCCAGGTATGTAAGAGCAATATATGAGACCAGTTGCTATTTTGTGTGTTTTACCCCACCATCCATAAAGGCATTCCCAAGATTACTTGTTGTAAAAGGTATTAAGTTAGGTCCCCAGCATATAATTTATGTGGTGCATGTTGTGTGTACATAGCACTATAGTACATACAAGTGGATACATAGGGTTACTAATTTATTGACAACTGTGTATGTGTTTCTTTATACATATGCCCTGTGGCTGTCTTTACTGTGTGTATGCAATGGTTATACCATTTTGTGTGCCTATTCCACTCTGTTAACTCCCCCATTGCCAACCTAGTTGCAGCCCCTACATATGGCATCCACCTTACAGGCACAGTTACACAGTTTCTAACACAAAGGCACTGTGGTGCATTCAATAGTCATATCACTGTATATTGTACATAGATAGGTGGGTCATCTAATATGAGAAGTGTGAACTCTGTGTGCATTTGTGTTTCAATGCATGTCCCCATGCAGCAGTGTGTGTGTATTTCAGGTGGCTCTACCATGTTAAGGGCCTCTGAAACCACCCTTGGTACTCCTAACAACCCCTACAATTGTCACCCACTTGAATAGTACTGTCAGACACTGCAACACTGCATCACATTTGTGGTTTTCTGCTATGTATCCAGCAGTATTGTTTGTAAAACTGGGCAGGTGGAGGTTCAACTATCAGCAGGGGCAGGTCATGAATCTGTGTGTGTGTGTGGGGGGGGTGCATGTGTGTGTATATATGTACCAGCATATCTCTCAACCAGTCACAGGAAGACATCTGGTTAAAGCCATATGGGAAGCTGAGTAAAACAGCAGACATTGAGCACACCCTTCACATATTGCTGTGACACACATGGGAAACAAATAGCAGAACAGGTCATGCATTTGAATGCACCTTCCAAAGGGTATGTGTTGTTACATGACAATATCCATCATTAATCTGCAATGTCAGTCTGTCATGACTTTCCATAATGTTGACCAGAAAAGCACAAGTTTATGACGGATGGAAAGACATTATGTGTCAGATATCAGGACAATCTGCAGACATATGCAGAGGTCAGAGGTATGGCCACATCTGCACCCATGCCTCCCAAGCTCTTACGGCAAGAAATGTTTACACAGCCATAAATAATGGGGTGACAAAGGCCACATAATAGGGACACTTTTCAAATATTGCTCCTACAAACTTATAAAGGTGATAGAGTAACAGGTTTTGTATTAGCACAGATACCCCTAAAGGTATGACGTCTGCAACTTATAATGTCTGCCATTATTTTTTGACATCAATCCAAAATGATATGGCAATGATTTGCTAGAAAAACACAAGTTTATGAGAAAATGGACCAAATATATGGGGCAAGAATCTGGACATTCTCTGGAAATCTGTACAGTTAAGAGTTATATATGTCTGACCATTGTTAACAGACTTTCAAGATTGTGTAGCAATATAGTGTGTAAATGTTTGTTGGAATGAGTAGGGAGAGGAGCAGATGTAAGTGTCATAGATCCTTTTCTATCTGACTGTACATGCTGCTACAGTTGCTGGTGGTCTATTAGCTGTATATGTTTTAGGGGCAGAGTGAGACATGTCCCTTAAAACCTCAGAATTTTAAGTACACTGTGATTTGGGGCAGTATATATAGGAGAAGAGTGTGACTGACTGACAATCAGGATATGTTTGTTAAAATAGTTATTATACTGTAGAGGTTAGTTGGCTTGCTGGTATGTTGCTTTGACTGTAGTACAAATGGTTCTGGGTAGCCAATTTTTCACCAATGTCTGTTTTTCGCTACAGTTACATCCCTGTAGTGCATGATATATTTGCAAATACATCAGCAGTTCCACAGAGCTGATTTGGTGTAGTGTTGTATGCCTCTGACTGTAGTTCAGAAGGTGCTGGGTGAAATGCTTGGCAGCTCAGAGTTTATTCCCTAATGTTACGTGACTGCACTCATACCTCTCAACTATCCAGATATTCATAGAATGTCCAGATGTTTGGCTCATATTTTTGGTCTGTTCCCCATAACTGTTGTGGATTTCTGACAAATCACTGGGATGATGTGAGGATTGAAGTCACTAAATGAGAAGCATTTGGGTCTCAGACTTGACAGATTTCAGAAAATGTATGTTAAAACAAACCATGTTACTGTAGCAACTTTCTAAGCTTATAAAATCAGTAATTAAAATATGTCCGTATTTCTGGGAATTTGTCCCCCCACTTTGTCAGTTGAGTATCTATATATATATATATATATATATATATATATATGTGTGTGTGTGTGTGTGTGTGTGTGTGTGTGTGTGTGTGTGTGTATGTGTGTGTGTGTGTGTGTGTGTGTGTGTGTATGTATATATATATATATATATATATATATATATATACATACATATATATATATATATATATATATATATATATATATATATATATATATATATATATGTACATATATCACAGCACTGCAGGACAAAATCCAATAAAGGTCTGTACCCAAAATATAATAACCAGAATACACCAAAGTGCATAAAAATGGTTTAATATCACAAAACAGGTATTTACAAACAAGATTAAGTGCTTTCGTTTCACAATGAAAACTTCCTCAGAATAATTATGTTAAACACAGTCTCACTTTAAATACACATCACTCCATGCTGATTGTTTGAAACATTGGTGTTAATTTAGTGCAACTTTTAAAATGGTAGCCTTCAAAAAATACTTGGTACTATAAAAGAACCTTCTGGTATATCAACCCTAATATACAACCCTATATACATATATACAAAACATATTTTTAATATATAATATATGTATACTATATAAAATTGTAGAATCAAAGCAGGTTAGCTCTTATTTTTAATGCAGGAACTATGGAAATGTGGTCATTCAGCCCTGGACTTGTACAGGCAACCAAAACCAACTGCTTTACCAATTATTGGTCCTCAAGTTTTGTTTCCCAGTACCCTCACCATTCCGGGGGATTAACTTGCTATATAATCCAAAATTTAAATTTGGCTTCAGGGCAAACAATCATGTGCCTATATAGGGTATTGGTATCCTTGCCATTATTCATATTGTATACATGTTCATATATTCTTTGCCTTAAGCATCTTTCAGTTTTCCCATTATAGAATGCATAGCAGGTGGTACAGATTTCCATGTATATCACACCCTTTGAAAAACAATTATAATATCCATCAGTTGGAATATTTCTATTCAGACTGGGTAGAAATAATTCTGAAGCATTAACAACCATGCAACACTGTGTGCAGCTCTCACTTTTAAAAGTTCCCTCTTTTGCCTTCGTGTTGTGGTTGTTGCATTGGACTGCTTTCTCAAATAAATTTTTAAAATTAGCCCCGCTTCTAATACTAATTTTGAAAGAATTGTGAACCACATTAAGGGTATTGGGCATAATTGCAATCATGTTCCAGCATTTTGCAATAATTTGTTTAATCTGTTATGAGTCCTTATTGTATCTTGCCACAAAATATATATCCGTACCACTATTTGAACCTACAGTACCAGTATTAACCAAGGTCCCTGCTAACATTGAATTTAAATTCAGTACCCAACCATTAATCAATGGATACTATTTGGAACCCCATCCTTCTAGGATTTCTCTCTTAATGGGCTCAATAAGACGTCTCGAGTATTCTCTAAGAATAAACAAATTCTCTATATAATCTAGTTCATGAATCAATTCTTGCTTGACTGAAGTAATTCGGGCAGCCCTCACCATTTGAACTTTGACTATACTTTTGTTTTGAAAATACTGATGATTACTCTTGTAATGTAAGTATGAATTGGAAAAATCTTTCCTGTGTATTCTAGATACAAAATTGTGGTTCTCAACATTTTTGGAAATATGTACTTCCAAGTATTAAATAGAAGAGCTATCCACTGTATGTGTAAATGACAAAAAGTCAGTAGTGGTCTCTAAATATTCCATGAAATTGTCCACCCGATCAATAGGGCCCTGCCATACAACAAAGATATCATGCAGGTAATGATAGTATGCCCGGATATGTTTATAATATTCACACGTAAATGCATATGGAGTTTTCCAATGTAATAGTATAAGGTTGGCATATTCTGGGGCACAGGCAGTGTCCATAGCCACACCATCTAGTTGTTTATAATATTCTCCTTGGAAGTAAATAAAATTATTTGTCAAGATAAGTTCAATATTTCCAAAATTAGCATGAATTCATTCCTGGATAAAAACTCAAAACTGGCTAAAGTCTCCTCAAACCAGACCAACCCTGTCTGGTGAGGAATAACAGAAAAAAGATCTTTTACTTCAGTGGTGACTAAGCTTAAACTAGCATCAACCATCAAAGTCACCATCTTGGTAAGAAAGTCCCTATAATCTATTAAAATATGTTGGTAAAGGCCATAAAAAGGTTTACGTTTGGAATCTATATATATATATATCGCCAAGGGTTGTGTCTTGGAGCCAGCTGACGTGACAACTGGTCTCAGTGGGGGGTTCTAAAACATTGTTGTGTACCTTGGGGATAAACATTCCTGGGATGATGGGTTTTTTAACTTGTAAAAAAATGTATAATTTTATGTCTATCGTACCTTGTAAAAGGTTATCCTCCAAGGTTAAGCCTATTTTCATGTACGCCACCTCAGTTTCATTCCAGGAGACCTGGCAGTATTTACCTTCCTCATTGAGTATTTCCAACATTTTCCCATGTAGTTCCACTGTTCCATGATAACTACACCTCTCCCCTTATCAGGCTTCATAATTCTTAAATCTTTTCTTTCACTTAAAGTCTGAAGTAAACATCTCTCATCTTGACTTAAATTATCTCTGTACCATTTCTTGGTCTTAAAATATTGTTTTTTTTTCATTTTCAGGTAAGCTATCAAAATTACTCAAAATGGAATGGAGGGGTGGGTTGAACATGCTCTTCTTTGTTATATTTGGGGTATGGACCTTTATTGGCTTTTATCCTGCAGTGCTGTGGTTACTACGTTGTTTGTGTGGAGTAGGGGTAGCTCCTGTAACTGGGGTGCACAGGGCCATGGGTTTAAGACTTGCCAGTGATGTGTATTTTTTCCCTTAGGTTAAATGACTTTAATGCATGATATGATTGTAAAGGCACTACAAATTCATACAGCTCATATTGCATAGCAGTATGTTGCTTGGACTGTAGTGCACAGGTTCCTGGGTTTGAGACCTGCTAGGGCTGGTTATCTTGTTGCTGAGCAGAACAGGGGCTGATTGAAACAGAGTGACTAAAGTGGTTTTAAACAGTTGTAAGCAGGTTTGTGTGGTTTTGCACAATGCTAAGTGATGCCAAGAGGCGTTTAGTCTGTTTTGGCTTTACTTAGTGCTGCTTATTCCCACTTAAAGCCACGCTAATTTCAAAAAAAAGAAAAGAAAAGAAGGACAATAAGAAAGTGGTGAAATGGGGCAAGCAGAGGGTAAAACATTACTGTAAACAGCTGGGGATGTGCAGGACGGGTGTAGGAAAGGACCATAGCTCTACATTTCTTCTGCAGCAACAGCTGTGAATGATGTGGAAAATTTGGAATTGACAGTTTCATACCCCACAGGGAGGGGTGTTGGGAACATACATTTGTAGAGTAATTTGAGGGTAGATTGATTTATGTCACTGTACATGGGGGCAAAATGTAGAGCTATGTATGGGGCAATGATGTCTCTGCGGGACAGATGCCCTTTTTTTTTTTTTTTTTTTTTTTTAAGGTGAAAGTGGGATGCTGTTGAAGGGCTGTAGGTATGTTTGGGGAGGTAGGTTAAGTTGCAGTCACAGATAGACAAGACACACAAGACAGCAGAAAGGGGCAGTATATGACACATGGGGGAAAACAACTTGGACAGGGAAGGCGGTTAGGAATCAGAGGCTCGTGAGCCCCCAAATGGACACAGTGGGACTGAGATCCCCACCCATGGGCAGTCACCACTGCACCTTCATGGCCTCAAAGGTGGCTGTGCTGGGGGATGGACAACAGGAGCAGCCTGCCCCTCGAGGTCTTCCAGTCTGCCCTCGATCTGGCTCAGCCATCCATCCAACTCTCAGCGGATTACACTGTGCACCATACCCAAGAACTTCTTGCAGGTGACTGGTTATGCTCCATGCCCAGGGGGGTGGGCATCATCCCCTGAGGTGATTCCACCCAAAAATGGTGCAGGACCAGCAGAGGGAGCAATTCCTGGTTGGGTCCCAGACATGCTGGGGCCCAGTGCCATGGCCAGATGAGGCAGAACAGGTGGATCAGCCAGGATTGGCCTTCCCAAATGTGCTATGGTTTTGAGGTTTTACAAAATGTATTGGTTAGTCATGAACAAAACATTTCAGTGTTAGTTATAACATCATGCACGGGTGTTCCAGTTAACCAAGAACAGTGGAATTCACACAATTGCATAGCAAACAGAACACATGCATATATGGAATAACAGTCAGAATTTTAACAACATGCCAGTTAGATGTGTGGCTACAGGCCACCAACAATGGTATTTGAACAAGGTATGTTGATTTGTAAACAACTAAATATATGAGCAATAATAGAACACAAGTCCCAACATTAGATTTTGAGAACAACATACCCGTAGTATATGGATAATAATTACTGATGCACATAAGAGGTGGGGGTAGAGAAACAAAGTCTATTAACAACTGTATAGACTTCTATTTTTACAACAGTACTGCTCAATACTCTACAGGTCTGACCTCAATTTACATCTACCTGTGGCCCATTGCTTCTTTAGCATGTCCATAACTGTTAAACTGTCAAGCTGGAACAGTATGGGACAAAGTGTGAATACTCTGGGTATATGACTGGAGTGGACTCATACATGTCAGAGTTATATATATGACTAGCAAGATGTAGCCTACACTGATGTTGTGTGAGTGTGCTACTGGCATTCTTCCACTAGAGTCATATATGTGTCCAAGGTTATTGGCAATTGTGATTAATAGCCGTGAAAGTGTGACACTTGAGGGACATGTATCAGGAAGAGTCCATGGTGTATGTACCTATCCTGCTGTCTTTTGCAGGCATGGGGTTGGACACTGGAACATTTATACACAACGTTTATTAGTATACCCATCATGCAGCTACTATAGTTATTTCTTTACCTGCAAAACCTGTGGAGAAAACATCTGTTAACACTACCTGACTATTTGTACACATATTCAGGATTACTTGTCTGTAAATATTCACACATCTTAGTACTACTGGATTCATACCATGGTCTGTGTGTACAATAATGAACAACATATCTATTTATCAACACACTGAGCTACTGGGGAACTGCTGCCTTTTGCTTGACTCATTTTTGCCTAATACTCACTTGGTTAGACAGTCTGGCCTTGTAATCTAAGTGGAGTGTCACCAAAGACTGTAGTGACAGTTGAACATACATGCCTGACAGTTATTGTACTGTGTATTAATCCTTTGAAAGCAGGTGTACACATTTAAGCCTAGTAGATGTGAATATGTGTGACCTGTACAGAGTATAGCAGGGTGCTGGGTTGCATACCAGACCTGTAGACATTTGGACATCATATATTTGCAGTCTCCACCTATTACACTCTCATAATTGCCTGCATCAGCATACCCACATTCAGGACTACATCAGTCTTAAATGCAAAGGTTAACACAAGGCATTGCTACAGGGGACACACTGTAATCCATTACACATTACTAATCAAGGTTCAGATGTTAGTGCAGGACATATTTAATATTTTATTTATATCTTGTTTTACACATTCTATTTCTTCAACAACAAACCAGATTAAACACAACAGTTTGTGTTATAAATCTTTATTTGCAGAGCATGACACAGTGATTTCTTACAGTTGATATTCTACATTCGGTACTACTGCATATCCTGTAGATCACTATTGGTCTGACAAACTCTTTGTTTATTCAGTACACTCAGAACACACTATACCTACTGGCAGTAAACAATGTACTCCTTATTTATTACACTATATACTGCAAGATAAATCTGTACTCACCAGACTCTAATAGCAACCTTGCCAATCTGTCAGCATGTGCCTCTAGGTTGCTAGCTATCTCCTCTGTAGCTGTAGGGGAAACAAAAACATTAAGCATGCATGTCTATCACATACTCAGCCTAGATTTTGGTACTGATATGGGTGAGATACTTACTCACTACTGGGGCATCCCCATCTTGAGCTTCTTGGATCCACTGGGCCAAGAAAGCTCCCTTCCTATGCTTTAGGTCAGAATAATGGTGCCATACCAGCTCAACAGTTCAGGGGATTCTAATAGCACTGGTGAGATCATGTGCCAAATGGTCCCAGGCCACCACTTTGTACTGTAAGCCCTGGTACTGGCACTGCAGCAGTCTGTGGTCATGGTCTTTAACAAGGAGACCAGCCATGATCCTGGATTCCAAGATGCCCCAGCGCTGCACCCGAAAGTTCGCACTATCTCCAATGTCACACATAGTTCCTGCAGAGATCAAACCACAACAGGTTTTGTCTGTATTCCCACCTGTGCAGTTTAAATAAGGCCATATTCCTGCCCTTTGCCATCATTGAGCACAGCTCAGCGGTGCACAACCACTAAGCTGAGCTGAGCAGTGTTTAAAGGGGCAAATGCTCAGCAGTGCTTATCGGTGTGCTAACCCATTCAGGCTGAATACTGCTAAGAATGAGACTTTTAAGCAATGCTCATACTGGCTAAGCAGAGCTAAGTACTGCTAAGCGTTGCTCATTTTAAAAAAAATATTTCAGAATTGCAAATTAATTAATCATTATTGACATATTATTAAGTGTATATAATTTACTTTACATGACATCCCTCTATGTGCTTTCATTACATTACCTTGGGGTGTGATTATACTGTATGAGACACTTGTGTTTACATGGGTGATTTCACATGTTATATCCACTGACACTAAAGTTCTGGACCAGCTACACTACCATGGTTAACACTTATTAATTACTGCATCATTTAAGAAAATAAATAATTTTAACAATGCTTTCCCAAGTAAAAATAAAGGGCCTGTTTTGGTACTCGAACCAAGAACTGCTGTATTCAAAGCCGGAACTTTAACCACCATGCTATCTTGCCATAAATGAGTTTAGCTATACATTTATATTTAGCTTCTGTAAGATGTTTAAGCAATGTTGAGCAAAGCACCGTGACACGCAAACTTGCTCAGCTATGCTTAAACTTCATTTATAATGGGAAAAAAAATGTAATGCAAACACTTTGATTACATATATTAATACTAATGCTGATTCATATTTGGTAATGCACTACCTGTAATTCTATCAACCTTGAAAGGTTGTAAGAGCTTTAATTTGCCCTATATTGGGACCTTTGTCTCATGTTTATTTCATGGCTTTATCCAGATTTCTTGGTGGAAGAGGTTGAGGTGTGTGCATACCTCTCAACTGTCCAGATTTTTGCAGACTGTCCAGATGTTTGGCTCATATTTTTGTTTTGCTCATCATAAAATTCATGGTTTTCTGCAAATCAATGGGATGATCTCAGGATTGAATTCACTAAATAATGCATACGTGTTTCAAACTTATAATCCTTTAGAAAATGTATGTTAAAACAAACCCTGTTACTCTATCAACTTTCTAAGTTTATAAGGGCTGTACTTAAAATATGTCCCTATTTTTGTGCCTTTGTCCCCCCCATTATGTTGGACTTTGTCCAGATTTTTGGCACTAAGAAGTTGACAGATATGGCTGTGTGTCTGAGGACACAATTGTACCACACAGCACATTGACAATGCAGGGGGTGTGTAACAGTTCCTGTCACACACACCCTGCATTGCTTCCCATTCACAAAGTATTGTAAAGTGCCATACGGCACTTTGAGAGTGCAGGGGTCATGTTACATATCTACGAGCACTACTGCAACACACCCTCTGCACTCATTCAGTATCCGTGTCCGCAGATCCATCTCAGTAGCGTGCCTTCATTAATATGTAAGGCATGCCACTGAGAGGGGGATGCAGACATGGACACCATTCACTCCATGTAGGAATAACACTATTCCTACATGGAGTTTATTGAATCATGGGGTTTGTGTTTTTTCACTCATTCTGTATATAACATAATTTATCTATTGCCTTTATTCTCTCAAGCCAACTATGATATTCACTTTGCAAATAGTGTATGTATATATGGCATTTTGTCATTCCCTCTGTATATAATGTCATGCAACTGTTGTGTAATTATTGTGTTTTTCCTGGGCTGGCAATGAAATAAGTTCAAGAGGATCAGTGCTCTCTCTGTCCTAGTTAACAAATTCAAAATAAAATAAAATAAAGTTAGTAACATCAGATGATGAGATTGTGACAAATAGGATTGGAATGACTTTTTGTTTAAGTACTTCTGGTGTATGGGTGGTTTGGAGTTCACTATGTGAGTAGTAAGATGATTATTTCTGTACAGGTGGATGAAAGTAATGTTATAAAGGTTTGTTGCTATAGGAAAATAATGGGAAATACTATTTAGGGAGTCTGATTCAGTGCTGGGAGATGGAAAGTACATAGAAAGAGTTGGGAACTGGAGTGATGTGGAGTAAGCAAGGATGCCTATAGATAACACAATGAGAAAATTAAATATAAGCATAACTGAAATAGTGAAAAGTTCTCAAAAAGGTTTAAGAGAGTGATATAGCTATCAGAAAAGGAGTGTGTGTGTGTGTGTGTGTGTGTGTGTGTGTGTGTGTGTGTGTGTGTGTGTGTGTGTGTGCATGTGTGTGCATGTGTGCGTGTATGTGTGTGTGTGGGCATGTGTGCCTGCGTGTCTGTGTGTGCGTAAGAAAGATCAGTAGGGTAAAATAAGCAATAGATCACAGAAAGGGAACTTAGTTAAGGTGGTTTGTAGAAAGCAATGAAGGAAGGAAGGAGATAAGGTTGACTGTTTATAGAGTGCGACAGGTTTGATAAATGTGCAGAAGAAGGACTATTGTGTAATTATTTATTTGATTTGGTAACCAGGGTAAAACACTGATCCATATGGACATATTTCAGTCTCAGCTCTGACAAATATAAATGACAGTAGACAAGCAAGTTAATAAGAAGTATTTTCAATACAAACAAAATGGTGTGTGAAGATAGCAATGGATCTGTAACAGTAATAACAATAAAGTACACAGTACATGGATAGTTAGGGTAAGGAGGGAAGAAGAATGGAGTGAAATAGTGAAGGGATAGAGAACAAACTGTAAAGTATATGAAAAGTAGGCACAGATATACAGAAAGGGTTAGAAATAGTGAGAAAAGAAAGAGGTGGGTGTTATGTTGTGATTGGCTTATTGGATAATAGGGGTGAAGGCTGGACAGAATAACTGTAGCTGATGTCAGACTGGGTAGGAATGGGTGTAGCATGTGGAAACACAGTGAACCTGAGTGGTGCAAGGATAGCAGACAGTGGAGTTTCCACAATAATGGCTGTGGAGTTATCCAGCTAATAACTAAACTAGTTATATGGACTTTAAAATATTTGTGATATTATTTCTGGTTAAGGAAAATAGGTTGATGCCATTTTTATTCATTTCAGGTAAGGCTTTGGCTATTACTGTACAATGTATACAAGTTATGAAATTTTATCCAGATATAGAAGCAGTAGCATATACAGTATTTGCAATTTGGGAAGGACAATGGGTTTTTGACTGCCCATTGCAGTATATCCATTTCCCTTTAGGACAGATTCTGCCTTCATTTGAGAAAGAGGGTAGGCTGTTACTGCATGCACAGCTTGACTGCAGCAATTTGGATTCCAAACAGTAT
This sequence comes from Protopterus annectens, assembly GCF_019279795.1. Taxonomy (NCBI): domain Eukaryota; kingdom Metazoa; phylum Chordata; order Ceratodontiformes; family Protopteridae; genus Protopterus; species Protopterus annectens. The sequence continues at coordinate 312,101,781 of NC_056729.1, forward strand.
TAGCAATTTGTCAGGGCAGTGAGTTTTCATCTGTCTTTTTCAGAGTATAAGCTTCACTTCTATACAGATTCTCTCTTGGTTTGAGAAAGGAGAAGGGATGGTACTGTATGCAGGAGTTTGAGTTCCAAAGGGGAAGTAAAAATTCAAAAACTGCTAAGTCTTTATTTTACTATTATTATTATTATTGTTACTATTATTGCCATTAATTGCAGTAACAGTAGAATTATTAGTAGCTGTAGTGTTAGTGGTAATAGTTGTTGTAGTAATAGTAGTAGTAACAGTAGTAGTAGCAGTGGTATGAGCAGCAGTATTAGTAGCAGCAGTCATAGTAGCTGTAGTAGTGATAGTAATATTATTGGTAGTAGTTTTAGTAGTAGCTGTAGTAGTAGTAATAGTAGTAGCAACAGCAGTAGTAATAGTAGTGTAGGCTTACCCTTGTCTTACATTCATAGGTTCATAAGTTAGTACCAGGTTAATGCCCTTATGGGTCATTTTAAATCTAGCCAATTATCTTATTTGGTGCTTAAAGTTAACCTTTCTGAAGGAAGTTTAGATCCATTTAACACTTTACAAGAACTATATTTATATATTACTGTAGTGATAATTAATACATCAAAACAAAGTCATTTGGAGGGGACCCTTACATTAGGATAAAGCATATAGGGCCTGCCTTTGTCCATGAGTAGTACAGGGGAATCCTGGGGTAAATGTTCTACTTCCTATGCATTGATTAAAGTTAAACTTGAATGTGGTCGAGATTAGCTCTGTTTTATGTAAATGGGGAGTCTGTTCCACAACAGTGTTATCCTGGGTGAAATCTATGTGTCCCTCCAAACTATTCTGTTAATATTGCAGAAGTAGTTTAGGTCCCTAGTTAAAGAATTTCTGACAACATTTGACTTGCATATGTGAAATAAGTCAACCAGTAATGGATTGGAGGATGGCTAGTATGCTAGATGTGGGCCACCTCTTAGCAGTATGTAAGAAAATGAATATGATGACAGGGCTTTGAGGTGGTCCATGTAGGACATATAGTTTAGGCCATGTATTCTTTTTGTAAGGCATTTCTCTGAGTGTTCCAGTTGTGGCATGTGTCTAGACAGATACATATCAAGAGAGGCCCTATGCTAAATGAAGGGACTAATGAGGGCTGAGTAAAGGGGAACAATGGCATTGCCTAGAGTTTTCTATGCAATACATCCTGTTACATCTCTCTCTCTCTCTCTCTCTCTCTCTCTCCTGGATATGTTTTCTTTTTTCTTCCATTACCACAGCATTTTTAATAGGTTTACAGAATTCTGTCTGCTTGCACTTTGAGTGAATAAACTGCAGTTTACCAAAGTGCTAACTCCTCTGACCCAACCCCTGGAAACAAAATCCCCCAAATCACTGTTTTCAGTGTTTTTTTTTTTTGCCAGGGGATGGACTTGCCATCCAGATGACTAGACAAGCAATGTTTTGCCTTATCAACTAGTCCATGGCATAACAGCCAATGCTGAAGAACAGTGTAGTTCATCGAGTAATGTAATTATGCTCCAAAATCAGGAAAAATACTTTTAGTTTGCTCTGACATTCGTACACTCTCACCCCAAATAATATAATCACCTCCACACTTATATTGTCAAGGAAAAGAAGCAAACACTCAGACATGATCCTCAGTGCCTGCAAGATTCCTCAACAATGTATTTTAGTCGAGATGCCTGCATTGTTGGGAAATCAAGTTTTGGGGAGTTGTGATTTGTCCACGAGTATTATAGATGTTCTGACCTTATTTCTGTAGGAATCTCTAGAAACATTTTCCATTTTTCATTTAGAATTCCATGAGTTTTAAACTTCAGCCAGTGAAGTGCAAGAAAGGAACCACTAGAGAGCAGAGATAGGCATCAGAAAGCATTTGTGCCCAACAAAACTTGGTTTTCTTGTTCAGTTCTTCTCTGAGGTGCTTTCTGGGCAGAGTTTGCATGCCCTTGTGCCCATGTAGGATTTCACTGAGGTTTGTGGTTTCTTTCCTCTTCCCAAAGACATGCAGGTAAATGAACTCACCTTACTCCAATGGATTAGTAAGTATGTGTTTGGTGTACCTGTGGCAGTCAGCATATCCAAGATGAGCTGGTTTTGTCTACAGCCCTTTTTATTGCTGCACTTCTAACTGCCAGGATGGAAGAAAATATTAACAAATAATGAAATATAAAATGAGCTCAAGCTCTGATTTCTTTATTTATAGATATGGACCATCATGGCAACATAATTCTACATGCCACTCAGTGACCTACCACTTTGCAATGAAATCAAAACTATGAGCTTAACTAGTAGTTCTCTTCTGGTCAGGTATGTTTTACATAACATTTTTATTCAGTACTTTCATTAGTGTTTTAAAAACCTTCATGTTTCCTAACAAAGGAAGAAACAAGTAAAAGGATAATAAATGTTAAAGGTTAAACTTGTTCTGGCTCCGCCAAGTCTGCTCTTCAAATTTTCCCTTAAGGAAGCTCTACTCTTAGTATAATCAGACTACTCACTATATTATAAGCCTAGCACTTGTTCTCAATACTTCTCTACTAAGTAAGCACTCTAGTACTAAGTAAAGCACTACATCTACCTACCACCCCTGTGAATACCCACTTCCCTTAAAGGTACAGCACTCCCTTATACTGTTCTAGCATGTCGAGTGGTAGATTACTGGCGTTCTCTCCAGTTCAGCTGGTCAATCTGGGTATCTTGAGACAATGCTACAATTGTCTCATGTACACAGACAACCCTCTCCTCCTCCCAACAAACACAAATACATGTGAGAGATGTAACTATATAGCCAAACTGGGGGCTGAACTCTCTCAACTCAGGGCTGGCATGACCAGACAGGAGGAGATGGTAACCACACACACAACAATCCCAGTCCCACATAGACCTACCACAACTGCAAACCAAACACATAAAACACAAAGACATACTCGGAGGCTCTAACAAAAAACTTACCAAAACAACAGAGGCTCCCAAAGCAGACATCCAAAAATCCACCACCTCAAAACAAAACACATGTAACACATACTTCAATAAATCAGTGTGTCAACCAATCACAGCCCTTAAGGCCAAACACCATGCCTGATACACTAGTAATAGGTGACTCTATAGTCAGACACACTGATGTCCCACTGACCAGGCTGAATAAGGAGAGGGTGACTGTGAGCTGTCTATCGGGAGCTAGGATCCGCCACATAACACACGCACTCAAGTCACTCCAAAGCAAGTACAAATATGACTCCGTCATTGTCCATGCTGGCATGAATGACCTGAGATGTACCTCCCTGGACTACATGAAAAGAGACATAGAGGAGCTCTCTGATTATGTAGCCAAGGCTGGTATGACCCTGACCCTGAGCAGCATCTTGCCCTCACCAAGAATGATACCACAATACAAAGACAAGATGATCAGCTTTAATAATTGGCTCAAGTACTGGTGTCATTCTAAGGGGATCCAATGTCTGTCTGCCTGGGATGACATGTTGGACAAGCCACGCTGCTTCGCAAGGGATGGCTTACACCTGTCACCACTGGGCTTCCGGATATTGGCTAAGGCTCTTGCCACCCCCATAGTGCCTTTTTTAGGCAAGGCTCAAAAGACAAACCCACCTCCTTAGTAAACAGAAATGAAAATAAACTAAGGGTAATGCTGCTCAACGCCAGAAGTCTAAATCTCAAGATGCGGCACTCGATGCACTCCTCAGCATGGAGAACATCGACGTCTGTGCAGTAACTGAAACCTGGTTCAAGGCTCCTGAGAGCACCCCAGCACTACCAGGCTATACCTCATATCATGCTTTTCGGCCCCAAAACCCGGGCCGAACCACAAAGGGAGGGGGAGTGTCCATATTCATCAAGGACACCCACACCTCCAGGTTAGTAGCAATGCATGAAGCATCAGAGACCATACAGGTGCAACTAACCATAGGCAAAACTGCTATACAACTGGTAGCATGTTACAGACCACCCTCCCAATCTCAGGAACCCCACTCAGCCTTCCTGAAGACATTGGAGGATATGAATGTATCACAAAATACCATCATACTGGGAGACTTCAACTACCCAAACATAGATTGGGTACATTATTCTAGCCCTAATACCCTAGCCCAAAGGTTCCTGGAATTCATAAACTCAAATGCACTGGAACAACTAGTCACCTCTCCCACTAGGGGAGATAATATACTAGACCTGATCATCACAAACATGGGGACAAAATGCTCCACACCGGAAGTATACCCCTCACTAGTGAGATCTGACCACAAACTAATCACCCTGGATATAGATATCCCACCTCCACCCCCAGCACAAAAGACCATAGTGAAAAACTTCTCAAAAGCAGACTTCACTCTTCTTAAGACTGAGATGGTATCCTTTAAGCCCACTGTGCCAGTGGATACCACATCCCAAAATGCCGAATCCTTCACAAATGCTTTCTATGGACATCTCCAAGAATGCATGGATCATGCAATCCCAAATAAATCCAAGTCCCTCTCCACCAAAGCAAGCGTCCTGTCTGGTGGACCTCAGCCATTAACAAATTGTATAACAAAAGAAGGAAGCTACTGCACGTCAGAGCAAACTCCCATGAAGGGAAGACATCTCTGATCAACATTAGCAGAAAACTACATTTTCTCATAAAAAACATCCAAGGCCAACTTTGAGAGAAAAATCGCTAAGGACACTAAAGATAACCACAAAGCCTTCTTCAGCTATGTTAGAAACCTGGGTGGAAACCCTCAGATATGCTCAGAGTTAGTTCACAACAACAAAAAATACACTGAACCCACAGATATTGCCAACATTCTGGCTGACAGGTTCAGTGCAAATTCTCCCCTCCCTCACCCCCAAAAGAAGAAATACTTATCCCAGCTGAATGTAATCTCCCTGTCATCTCAGATGTCCAAGTGAGAACCGCCCTAAACAAAGCTAAAAACACAGCATCAATGGGACATGATGGTATCCCGGGGTGCGTGTTACGTGAACTCCAAGAGGAGCTAAACCCACACATAAAAATGCTATTTAACCTTAGCCTTACTTCAGGATATGTACCTGAACACTGGCATACAGCAACAGTGGTCCCACTCCACAAAGGGGGTACCTCTACAGACCCTGGGAACTACCACCCCATAAGCTTAACCAGCCCGGTCTGCAAAGCTATGGAAAGAATCATTATGGAACTCATAAACAGAGACATAGGGGACCTACAGACACTTGATCCCACCCAGTTCAGCTTTGTAAAGGGCAGATCCTGCCTTTTGAACCTGGTTGACTTTTTCGAAACAGTCACTAGAGCCATTGATGAGGGCAAAGCAGTCCATACAGCCTACCTGGACTTGGCTAAGGCCTTCGACACAATACCCCACTCAGGCATCATAGATAAGCTCAACAGCTTAAACGTAAACCCTTATGTCACTAGATGGGTTGCAAACTGGCTAAAGGACAGAACCCATAAAGTTAAAATCGCTGGAGCAATGTCAGACTCAAAGCCAGTCACAAGTGGTGTCCCACAGGGATCTGTCCTGGGACCCCTCTTGTTCGGCATTTATTTCTCAGATGTCAAAGCAAACATGGGAGGGTTGTGGCTGACAAAGTTCGCAGATGACTGCAAACTAGACGCCATAGTCGATACACCAGCGGACACATACATCCTACAAAAAGGCCTCACAGAAACGGACAACTGGTGCCGGAGTCACGGCCTTAAACTAAATGCCAAAAAATGTATAGTCATCCCCTTTGGGAAAAACAAAGTACCCACAATTTATCACATAGACAACAACCCACTGAGTACGGAAAAATTAATCAGAGACCTAGGGACCCAAGTCAACAGTGACCTCTCATTTGACACCCACGTTGCCAAAGTGGTTAGAAAAACATTCTACCTTGCACACCTCATCATGAAGGGATTCACATCCAGATCCAAGGATGTCATTGTATCCCTATACTCCTCCCTCATCAGACCCATGATTGAGTACAATGCCCCATTTGGTATGTACCTCACCCGGCATTTGCAACAGCTGGAGAGACCACAAAAGTACCTCACCAAGAGGATCAAGGGTCTCCAACATATGTCTTATTCTGCCAGACTAAAGAAACTTCAGCTCTATCCAGTAGCATACCGCCTGCTCAGAGGTGATCTCTGCCTGATGTACAAGGCCATGTCCAATCAGGATCTGATGGACATGCTCCACCTCAAAAAATCCAAATCCATCAGGAGCACGAGAGCTAAAGACTTAAACCTCGGCACAAGTATGAATAGGACATGCTGGAGGGATAGATTCATAACCCAGAGGCTTCCCATGCTTTGGAACAAGATCCCAGTTCATATTAGGCAGAGCCCCTCACTGACTCTCTTCAAGAGAAATCTTGATGAGTGGATGGGAGATCGTAAGTTTACCCCAGGGGTCACATCTGTGTCACTGCTAGACAGGGGCACAGTAAACTAATTCTATTATATAAGGGGACCTTCATTGTGTCACTACTAGACAGAGGCACAGCATTCTAAATTTATTCTGTACATTTTTTGTACCATTTCATGGGGTGGCAAAAGCCACATCACTATGGCTAGGCTTGCAAATGCCCCAGGGCAGATAGCCTAGTACTATACTATGAAACTATGAAACTATGTAGAAACATGGCAATACACTCAATGTTGGTTTCCTTTAAGCATTACTCATAGGATCATAGGGTCATAGAAGGTTACTAAGCTATTGAGTCAGAGGTCATTTCAAGCCTAGCCATTTCATCCCAGTGTAATACTATAGATAATCTAGTCAATACCCAGGACTGTAAATTTAGTAATGACTGTCCATGTCCAGGAGGGTTATGGGCACTATCTCCAGTATGAATTTATAGGGCAAGATCCACTCATCCAGGTTCCTTTTAAACAGTGTCATAGAGGTGCTCTGCTTCACATGAATTGCCAGCCTATTCCAAAGGCATGGCAGTTGTTGCGAGACAAATATGTGCCTCCAGCACATCCTATTTAAGTCACAGACCATATTTAGTTCCCTGGAACAGGTAGTTCTAGTCCCATTTGATTTATGGGTTTGCAGAAAATTCATTAGGTTGGGGACAGAGATTGTTCTGTAAGCCAGGCATACATGTCCCCTAAGAAGTCTACACAATGTAGAGTTCAGTGACAGGGACTTTATTTGGTCTGTGTAAGGCATGTGCTGGAGTCCCTTGATCTTCTTTGCTAGAAACCTCTAAGGTCTCTCCAATTGCTACAGGTGCTTTGTATGGTACATGCTAAAAGGGGGGGTTATACTCAATTATGGGCCTGATTAGTGATGAGTATAGAGGGGTTATAACCTCCTCTGTTCTATAGACTATGCCTTTGCTGATCAAGTGTGCTATGTCGAGTGTCTTCCATACTACAGTCAACACATGGTGGTGAAAGATAAGGTCACAGTCTACTTGTGATCCCAAATCCCTTACTACTTCACAGGTACATAAGGTATTGTTAATTTGATAGTATGAAAAGATATTGTTTTTACCAAAGGGAATGATGAAGCATTTCTTTGCATTTAGTTTGAGACCATGTCTAAGACACCAGTTGATGGTTTGCATAAGACCCTCCTGAAGTATATTGACATCATTTGGAGATTTGATAATTGCATCCAGTTTGCAGTCGTCTCCAAACCTGGTCAGCCACAGCCCCTTAGTTTTGGCCTGAACATCTGAGAAGTATATACCAAACAGTACGGGGCCCAGCACTGACTCTTGTGGCACCCTGCTGGTGACAGGTCTGCTGGTTGATGTGTAGTCACCCACTTTGATAGTGTGTGACCAGTTTGTGAGCCAATTGTCAACCCATCATACAACAAAGGGGTTTACATTCAGTTTGCTAAGTGGGATTGTGTTGAATGCCTTGGCCAAGTCAAAGTATGCTGTGCGCACAGATTTGCCTCATCAATGGCCCTGGTCACATTTTCGAAGAAATCCACCAGGTTTAACAGGCAGGATCTGTCCTTGACAAAGCTGAATTGGGTTGGATCAAGGGTTTGAATGTCACCCATATTTTTATTTATGAGGTCCATGATGATATGTTTCATGGCCTTGCAGATGAGGCTGGTCAGACTTATGGGTCTATAATTCCCCAGGTCTGTTGCTAAGCTGCCTTTGTGGAGGGGGATAACTGTTGCTGTTCTCCATTCTGCAGGAACATAGCCTGTGGTTAGGCTGTGATTGAACAGGCTGTTTAATGGTGATAATAGTTCACATTTTAGATTGTTTAGAATACAGCCTGGGATTCCTTCTGGTGCCATGGAGGCTGTGTTTTTTTGCCTTAGACAAGGCTTTAATGACCTGTTGTTCAGATATATAGGGTGGGGGGATGTTGGGTGCAAGGTTTGTGATAAATTTGGAGGGGATAAGGGAGTTAAGCGAGTGAAATTTTCACCAAATCTGTCTGCCAGCAGGTTTGCTATCTCTGCGGGATCAGTGTGTGTGATACCATTAGGCAGTAGTACAGCACATGCTTGGGTTCTACCTTTTAGGCTGCATACCTAACTGTAAAAGGCCTTATGGTTATCCTTGGCTGTGATTGCTAAGTTTTACTTAAAATTGCCCTTAGAGGTTTTGACATGTTGGTTTCTTTGCCTGTTGAGACTGATGAGGGTGCTTTTTCATTTTTGGGGTCATGCCTTATTTTAACTAACTCCTTTGGTTCTCACACATTTGTTTTGCAATCTGAAGGTGTGGAAGGCATTGTAGCCTTGCAAGGCTGGGGTACTCTCTGAGACCTTGAACCACGTTTCTGTGACTGCACAGACATCTACAGCTTCCAGTGATAGGAGTGCTTCCAGGGTGTGCAGTTTTTGGTTTAAGCTCCTAGCATTTAGCAGCATAATCCTTATTTTGTTATGACTGGCAAATTTCATGTCAGCAATTTTGTTTTTGAGACCTTGCCTAAAAAAGGCACTATGTGGGAGACAAGAACCTTTGCCAGTAGCCAAAAGCCTAGTGGTGCCAGGTGCAAGCCGTCTCTGGCAAAGCAGCGAGGTTGAGCGACCATGTCATCCCAGGCTGACAGAAACTGGATCCCCTTGGATTGGCACCAAAAACTAAGCCAATTATTGAACATGATAATTTTTTGTTTATACTGTGGCATCATTCTAGGTGAGGGTAATATGCTGCTCAAGGCTAGGGACATACCTGCTTGTGACACATACTCACATACTTACTAATGTTAACATTGTTTTGGGTTTATGTATTTTATGAATAAGGATTTGACATTACACACTCTTTGACACACACACCAATACATGCACTTGGATAATATTGCAGTCATCTTTAAGTAAATTATACACAAAGGACAAAGATGGGTTTTCCATTAAACATTTAACACACTTCAGTGTGTATCTCTATATCCACTCCACTTTTATATCCATAACTGGCATTGTTCGCATCACCATGCATCCTGCACATTTGGCCTGTTATTGGATTCTGCCCGCTTATATTATTGTTCCGGTACCTCTTCAACAGCTGCATGTAGATACTTCATGTCCAGGTCACTGACTCAGTTCCTTTCTAAAGACACATTTAGTATGTATCCTAGAATTAGCAAGAGCAATGAGTGGTTTTGAAACACTCATACTATAGATTGCAAAGGTCTAATGGGACACAAGGAAGCCGTGCAGGAAATGCTGTATGAGAAATTAAATAAACACAACTAAATGCTATTAAAGTTTAGCACACAACTTAATCCACTTTGCCATCTGCATAGTAATGACCATCTGTACAACCTCTCCTTCCCTCAGTAACTCACTGCCTTGTTCACATAATGTTAATTTAACTAACTCAAGTCAAATAAATGGTTTACAAACATACTGCTGAATTAATCTTATTTGCATGTGTGAGCATGTTCCCAAAATAATAACATGTAATCAT